>NC_044204.1:9096566-9181566 GCF_900880675.1 Sparus aurata | reverse complement strand
CACGCAAAGCTTTTCAGGGGGAAGATAATACTCTTTTACATACCTTTAGGTTTATTTAGGAACCTCCAAATAAAAAAACATTTTTAGTGCAAGCAGCCTTTCATAATGGTATATACTGACTCCAGCAATAATGAGGTTATTAAATTAACATTCAATTTTGCCCTAATTATGTGAAAACGGATCTTATAAGTGGGGGAGTCAGGGGTTAGTACAGCAGGCTTCTGCATTTTCCAAAAGACATTAAAAGGCAGAGTCATTACCGAGCACACAGATAAGCTATAGTATAGCTATTGGGGGAGTCAACGCATGGTGGCAGACTAATGATATTAACAGACCTGAATTAAGGATGAAAATAAAATATTTTCATGTAACACTTTCACATCAACCTGCCAAAGCACATTTGCAGATTTGGATATAGAGACTATGTGGTTGCATCAAGCTGCAGCCTCTGTAACACACTCACACAGAGAGAAAGTTTGGCACAACACAATATCCCATTTCATGGCCTGGCTGGGAAAAGCCTCAAAAACAGGCAATGTGTGAAAACTCAGCCTTTTCCACCTCGAAAGTATATCTGCTTGTGCATGTACTCTGAAATGTTTAACACCCCATGCAACAATGTAAATTGGACACCCTTCGGAGGTGGCAGAGGCAAGGAGAGAATGTGCAGCAATGGATTTGAAGTGTGTATGTGTGTGAGAGAGCAAGGATGGGGTCAGGGATAGAACAGCAGGGTATTTACATACCAAAGGCAGTGACTGCAGTTGAAGTAAACAGCGTCTTACTGTCTCCTTCAAGCCCTGCAGAGAAACCCCTGCAATTGTCAAGTTCCTGTTTTGTTTTTTTGCCTCCTAATTGAGAGCCCTTTTTTTTGGTCAGGTTGAGGCCCACACAACTGGGAGGCAAAAACAAGATGTTTGAAACTCTTCTCCAAGAGGCCTTCAGCACCCCGAGGAACGTGTAAACCTCTCCTAGGACCCTGGCTGTAGATTTCCCTTCATTTATCCTCCCCATTCCATCTTCTCACTGCTTCCTGTTTTGCTGCATATGCTACCCGCCTCCTGAATCTCTCTTTCCCTCCTGTTGTTTTCACCAGCTATCCTCTTGTTTTTTTGGGGGTTTTTTGCGTGGGTGGTTGAGTCCCATCTGCACCATATTAGGGCTTGGAGACAAGGCTTTTTGTGGCAACGCTATCTGGGCACCGATGTGGCAATGACCTCCAACAGTAGGGATTAAGGGACCAGAGTGATGTAAACACCTCCTGAAAAGAAAAGGCCTCTACTTAGCTCAAGTCAGCACCGGTGATTCAGCACTTAAGAGCTAGACTGGTACATTGGCTTGCTGTTACAGTATAAGACCTGATCAAAAATCAGTTATTGGTCAGTCAATGTCACACACCTTGGTAGGGATACGGATTCATCTTGGAGCTTCTACATCAGCAAGAGAAATCAATCTGGGGTGGTGTGGGAGGATTTTACTCAGCAGCTTCAGGAGTGGCATTCTGTAAAAGCTGCCCCGGTAACCTGCCTCGGTCTGCATTCAGGTACCACATATACTGTGTGGGAATTCTAAAAACTCGGCTCAAAACCAAAGGCTAACATATAAATGCTTTACTTATATTACAGTTTGTTTCCCTTGTAACTTTGTTTTTTATTTTTTCAGCGAGATTTATCATGCCTCGCACCAAAATGTTGTGTATGCTGATATATTTTTTTTTTTAATTGACAGCTAAACAAATCAATGAGAAACTCATTAACTGTTTATGAAATGCTAATATGAGACTTTACTGGGCTCAGAGAGTTCTTCATTCACGTTCAAGGTTGTCAAGCCAAGATGGTTTTAAGGAAACGAGCACACAGAGCCTGGCCTCCACATGCCGAGCGCTACTGAAATATAAGGAATATGAAATCAGCAAGAATGAGGCAGAAAGCAGGGGGCAGAAAAGCTGGGATGGAAAGAGCACTATATTCAGTAACATACTCAAGTAAAATTACTGTTAAACATTTTTACAAAAGGGAGGGGGGTTGTATCATCATACGCTAGTTCTGATGAAGAACACCTCTAGGCTACAAAATAAATTGCAATAAATGTCAAATTATACACATCACAACACTAAATAATTTTGTCGGAAAACAACAATAACTTCCATTTTGGCGTTGATGGCATTTTGCTGCCTGTGGTTAAAACTGATTATCAGTTATACAGACACCTTCCTTAGTGTAGCCTTACTTATACGCATGGTTTGAAATCTGAGGTTGGGGGCTCACAAGGTAAAGGAAAATGAATGTGTGGAGCAGCAGGTGCCCCGTATTCCAAAACAATGTGTCTGATGAGTGATGGAATATTGTGAGCATTAGCATTGGAAACAAACTTGTACCGACAAACTGTAGTCTGGATACAGATCCAAGCTATTAGGGTTTCTGCCGAGGTGAGCCTTTCAAAAAAAGTGATTTTCCACCTAAAATGAGTGCTGTCCTCTTTAAAGATCTTTAAACTAGAGAAAAAGGAATGGATTGGTTATAATCCAAGGCACAGAGTGAGCAGGTAAAATTATATCGTCATAAGGACACTTGCGAAAGAAAAATTGTCTTTATTTCAATTGATCCATAAATCATGCTAATCATAATCTAATTTTATAAGTATCGCCACAGTATTGATCACAGTTATATATTCGTTGGCACTGCAGAAAGTCGGCGCATTGGGCGCATTGGGCGGTCCAGATTTATAGCGGATGGATTGCTGGCGGGTGAAATAGTACATCATTCATGAGGAAAATGTTACATTACCTGCAGCAGAAACAATAAGTGCATTTCCCAACACTGTGCACGGCAACTCATGAGGCATTGCAGCTTAAATTCATTGATTATTTAAATATCCCTGCACACTGAAAAGATCGGTCAAGATTTAATGTTGAGTAATGTTCTGTGTTCTTCACACACAGTACAGGTTCATGATGAATTACACTGCATTATTTTTAAAAGGTGCAGTAAATATACAGTTGTATATCGGAACTATTTTTGCAGAAATATACATGCAAACAGTAATGTATAGTGTTAATGCAGAAACCAGACAAACTTTTCCTTAAAAAATGCAGTATTTCGATCTGAAATTACAATATCATACTATAATGGTCATTATTAATCATTGTAAGTTCATAATAAATTACAGTAATAGTACAGCAATTTACTTATTTTATTACTAAATTACTGTATAGTATAGTTCTATACCCTAATCAGTACTGTTGTGTATATCTTCAGCTTGATCTGCTCAGTGTATAAAAAAAAACACACCTGCTGTTTCATCCTGGATCCGAGGAACAACTATCCTGTTGTCTGGATCTCTATAATCAGCGTCTCTGAGCTGAATCTGTCAGGGTATACATTCACACCTATGATTAACAATCAAACAAATGTTTACTAATCTCAAAAGTTGGATTGACTTAAAGGTCCGCTTCCTGTTAGTCTGTATGTGTGTGCTAAGCACTTCACATAGGACTGCTTCAGTAACAAGGGTCAGTACAAAGCTGGCTTTGCCGCAACACTGACCCTCGTAAAAGGATCAGTCCCACCCATACCGTAACCAGCAACTGCACCGGGCCACAGGTAAGTATCGCCACGTTTTGATAGTATTTACAGTTGCAGAAGAACTATAAATTTCTTTACTGTTAGCAGGAGCTAGCATTAGCTGCATGGTAGTAACTGTAAAAACACATACGAACAAACTAAGTAACATATTCAGACACACTAACCTTTCTGAAACGTCCTGCTGCAGCCGCAGAGTCTGTACTTCTTCAGGAGCCTCTCCTTCTGGGTCTGATTCTGGGTCAAACTGGTATGGTTGAACAACAGCATCTCGACAAGCCATAGCGTTCCATCCACCGTAAAACATTAGCGCATGCTACCGCTAGCATGAGCGGCATCCTCTCCCTGAGAGGGGCGTGTAGCAGGCAAGGCAGGCGTTGACAGACGGAGCTCATTAGCATTTAAAGATGCAGGCACAGAAACAGCCTGCTCTCAGTAGAGCTCACTTGAGCGACTTTCAGACAGCTGAAATTCAGGACCACGGATGGGTTTGGGGCAATACATTTCAAATACAGGGTTGTACCTATGACAGCTGTGTAAAATTGAAGAAAAACAGTATAATATGGGACCTTTAATAGAGTACACTTTGCAGCAACTGTCAGTAGACAGTGAACAGTGGCAGTATGGTTCAATTCAGTACATAGTTTCAGTAGACAATGAAAGTTAACAGTGTGCAGTACTCCCAGCAGTCACAGAATACAGCTAATGATACCAACATTTTCAAAAGCAGAGCGGTCCTATGTCCTTGGCAATAAAACGGGCTATAGATCCCATGATTACCTTAGACCAGGGGTACTCAAATACAAATCTTAGAGGGCCACAAAGATTTTTTTCAATGACTCAAAGGTCCATGTATTGAGGTCGGTCAGGCCACATGCAATAATACTGTAATATTCATAATAAAATGTCCTTTTCATTCAAAACAACAAGAAAAATACAAACTAAAATAAAATGTCATTTCCATTTTAACATAAATTAAAATACATAGTTGAATATTTCCTCTTTTTGTTTGCCTTCAAACATTGTGTCCATCACTTCAGTCATGCATTATGTTATCATTTCTGCATCTGAGAACGGCTTCTTGTGCTCACCCAAAATCCACACCACTGTAAATGAGCACTCTGTTGCTTTTTGTTGTTGTGTCATAGATGTGACAAGAATCCTGCTTGCAGCTTGATATGACGATTTCAGTGCATTTATTTGTGTTGTGCTTACCTCTGAATTTTGAGGAAATGTCTCTTCAAAATTCCTATGCTTTGTCTCATAATGCCGTTTCAAATTGGAAATCTTCATCACAGCTTCTCCTGGCATATTGTAACGCCCCTTGTGGACTGTGGCGCAATGACTCTTGGGGATTCTGCTGGTGTTGGTGTAATTATGGTGCGTGAATGTGTTTGTGAATAAGATGATATGTAATATGGTTGTGGGTTAATTCACGTTGTTTGTTCTGTGGTTAAATGGTGATGAGTTTTAACAAGGATGATAAAAATGTTGGCACTGTGAGTGAAAGGGTGTTTGCAGGGAGAAAGTCCCCGTCTGTAAAGCTATCAGTATGAGCTAAAAAACATGATAACACTTAAGTCCTTACTACTTTTAGTTGCCGGTTTTCACTGTCTCCTTTTTTTAGCAGTTTATTTGGTGCTCGCCATTTTCAATCTCTTACAACTGGCAAAATGTGAATTAGGGATGGGCGATACTGCAAATTTTAGTATCGATCAGATGCCAAGTACTTAGAGTGACAGTATTGCCGATACCGATACTGATACTTTTTCTTTGAAAATTACTGATCATTGAATGATTTTGTACTTTTGCCTTTATTGACTTGATCATGATTATGATGATAATAAAACACAGGACAAAGATTTTAGCCAATAAGATAATAATATTTAACATAATTAAATTATCTGCATGAAGCCTAAATAGGAATACTAATGTTTCTTCAACAGCTACAAAAGGGTAATTATACTCTGCCATATTCATACTTCAGGTATGAGGTAGGCTATATATCTAAATATAAGCATATATTTTTGAGTTCCAGTAAAACAATTAAGATTTATTTCAACTGTCTGAATATATGATAATAGTTTAAGCACTTTGCTAATATTACATCGTTGACTAGCAGTTACACTAACAACATTAATTAATGCTGGAAATAACTTTCACTTCTAGAAATTACTACCTGGATATTGTTGAGGTTTTTGTTGAAAGGCCTCTGACAGTGACGTCTGTCTCTGTGCCAGGGATCTGGTTCAGGTTTGGTGAGCTCCCTCCTCCTCCTCCCTCTGCTTGCTTTGCAGCTCAGCATTAACTTTTGGGTGTGCTGCTTTTAAATGCGTATACAAGATAGTGGTCCCACTGCGCAGAGAGACGTCCAAACGATGTATTTTCCAAGTCATTTTTGCACGTCTAATTTTGGTCACCTCAAGGTGCAGACTGTTACTCCAGACGACGTCTTTTTTTCAAGGTATACTTTACGTCCATTTATGACGTCCACTCCACCTGCGCAGAGAGACATCCAAACTACGTCTTTTCCAAGTCATTTTTGCATGTCTAATTTTGGTCACCTCAAGGTGCAGACTGTTACTCCAGACGACGTCTTTCTTTCGACGTACACTTAACGTCCATTTATGACATCCACAGTACCTCCGTACAGGAGCTATTTCTAGTCCAAATATGGTCTTTGTGGACATCATTTCAACGTCAAATTAGAACTCATATTAGACATTGTTTTTACACTGTACTGCTTCTAGTTTCTATGCACAAATGTAGTCCCATTTCAGAAGGTGGCATGCTGTTAAAAATAATAAATCACAATCCAATCTCCAGGATTCAGTTGAGAAATACTAGTTACTAGGCTACTACTTCTTAACAGCAGGCAGCATAACCCTCAATTAAGTTTAAAAAAAAACAAAGTGGTAAAATACAATAAATAAAATTACACCTCTTTGGTCTGTACTACAAAAATAGGGTTAGTCCTGAGTGACTATGTACAAACATAAGGACAATTAAAATGTAAAACAATTAAACACATATACATATATATATTTATATTTTTTTATTTTTTAAGTGTGAACACTGG
The DNA here is from genome assembly GCF_900880675.1 of Sparus aurata. Classification (NCBI taxonomy): domain Eukaryota; kingdom Metazoa; phylum Chordata; class Actinopteri; order Spariformes; family Sparidae; genus Sparus; species Sparus aurata. The sequence goes on along the minus strand of NC_044204.1, from coordinate 9,174,906 downwards.
GGTAAAAATCAAACTGAACACAGAAAAATTAAAGGGCTTACCAGATTCATCTTGTAAAAATAAACAAAAATCTGGCTTTTTTTTTCCACACATAAATGGTTAATTTTCAAACACACATTCCCTTTGTCTGTAGCCCACTGTCTCAGGTCATCTTCAAGGCTGCTGATCACTTCGGCTTCATCATCATTTGGTTCATATTCAGAGTCAGTGGACAAACAGTCCACATCAGTGTCAAAATCAAAACCATGTGATGTCTCAGGAACGCTGTCACTTGTTAAACTGTGTGGGGTCCCAGGCACACTGCTACAACTACACTGCTACAACTCCCAGCCACAACATCGATATTTATGTCAATGCTCTGATGTCCATCTTCGCTGTCATAACGTAGAAGTTCATCCATGTCTCTTAGGTGTTTTCGCCATTCTCTCATTTTCATAGCCATCTGTAGACACAGATGCAGTATAAGTCAGTTTAGTCTTACAATTTATTTGACTGGGTGTGTGCAAAGGAGCATGAGGTCACAATCTGTACCTTGTTTAGGTGGCTTCCAAAGGACTGGACACCCCACTCCACTTTCAAAAGAGGACCAAGCACCACCTGACAAAAGGATAAGACTGATTTAGAAACACCCAACTAAAGCTTTACAATACTGAACTCAGAACTCCATTGCACTAAATTGTTATGCATTTGGCTGCGAACCCCCACGTGGCTGTGTCTGAAGCTCCCCCTCCTCCCGCCTGTATATTAGTATTTTGCTTTGTTTTGTTTGGTTGTGCTGCTAGCCCCATTAGCTGTCCCGGATGTTAGCAAGTGCAGGCACGTCTCTGTCAGCAGCAGCACCGCAAAGAAAAATAACTACAGTCCGAGTGAAGCGCTGGAGCCACGGACCCATACACGGCTGTCACCGACAAATAAGCCTTGACTGGTAACTTAACAAGTATGATGGCCGTTGTGATGAGGTAGCTTTATGCTAACTTCGACGAGCGGTAGCGGTTCACATCCGCTGCTAACACCCGCTTCCCAGCTCACCACAATGGCCCTCCTGCTCGTTAACACTGGAGGCTCCTGTTGCCGACGATGGTTGGGTAACAGCCCACGGCTCAAGCGCGTCACTCTATGTATTGATTTTTCGCCGGCTTCGTTGTAAACAAAGTTGGTTGTGTTCAAAAGCTAACGTTAGCAGATGTAATGCTAATTATAGCGACAACAGATTTGAAGTAGATTAACACAACAAAGCTAAAACGGCAAACGTTATAAATGCATAAATGAACATAAAATTAATTTATACCCAGATAGCATACGGATGTGGGCCACTTCAGGCAATGATCCGGCACCATAGGCATTCTTCTGGCCCAGACAAAGCAGATGTGAACCTAAACTGGCCCACATAGTTAATGCTACATTTGGCCCAAATATCACAAAACAAATATGGCCCATCTTCGGCAAATATGTGGCAGAGTAGGCAATGGTTATTCTGTAAGTGAACCAAGGCTGGTCCACATGTGGTTCAGCACACGTGGCCCACCTTTGTTGAAACGTATTTGGGCCGGTTTTGGCCCAAATATGGCTGGTTGGCATCCACTGATCTGGATGTGAGCCTAAAGTGGCCCACATATAAGGTAGCACACGTGGCCCACCTCTGTTGAAACATATTTGGGCCAGTTTTGGCCCAAATATGGCAAGTTGGCATCAACTGATCTGGATGTAAACCTAAAGTGGCCCACATATAAGGTAGCACACGTGGCCCACCTTTGTTGAAACATATTTGGGCCAGTTTTGGCCGAAATATGCCAAGTTGGCATCGACTGATCTGGATATAAGCCTAAAGTGGCCCACATATAAGGTAGCACACGTGGCCCAGCTACGTTAAAACATATTTGTGCCAGTTTTGGCCAAAATATGGCACAATCAACATTAGATGATCTGGACCTGAGCCTAAAGTGGCCCGCATATATGTTGTTATACTGACGTTAGGTAATGTCAGTATGTAAATATATAGGTGCCAGGAGCTGGCTATGGAGGTGGGTGAGAGGAGAATTTTAGCTAAGCCAATGTCTATCATGTACAACACACTTCATCCCCATGTGCAGGACAAGCCGTCTGTTGCACCCATGATACAAGGAAAAACACCACTGTTCATAAAATATAGTACATCTGAGAGAAAAAAAGATATTACAACACAACAAGCGGATAGATAATTCTGGGAGTCGTTACAGAGTCTGATTAGTCGAACAAGTCTGACACTCTTTAATACCAGCAGGAATTAGCCAACATATAGTAGGCCTAGTCAAGTTTAACTTTTTTCTCTTAGTGCAATATATTTATATATTATCTCTCATATCTAAGAGTATAAATCATGTGCCTTGTTTGATGAATTTGTTGTTTGTTAATGAAACTTTCTCTGATATGGGATCAATAAAATCTTTTCTTGTCTGAGATGTTGAATCTTACAGGTCGTCATTGCAAAAGAGAACTAGTTCTCAGTTGACTCACCTGGATAAACGAAGGTTAAATAAATTAAATAATTCATAAAAAAATAATTGTTAAGTCTTACAATAACGTAATGACCAACAATGTCTTTCAGTGTTTTCTCTGATTTGAGTATATGCACTAAATGCACAACATGAATGCACATAAAAAAATAAGCTCCAGCTCATAAACAACTGTAAACCCGAACGTTCAAAGTAATTAAACATATTAAGTACTGTATACTCGAAGCTTTAGAAAAAGTTCTACTAACTTAATTATGTCAAGTTGGTGTAAAGTGTTTTTGGATTAAATGGAGCTATTTTGTGGATAAGTATGCATAACTTAAAAACATCACTTAAGCAAAACGTAATAGAATTAAGTAAAAACATGCTAAGAATGATAAAGTCCTGTTATTTATATTGTTTTAAATAGGGGTGATTTAAAAATAAACTTAATTTATATAGCACATGCTAAAACACAATAAAATCGATCATAACAAATACATTGCAATCATAGCCTATTAAAACAGTAACAATTTGATTGGGGCAAATGGTCTGAAATGCATTTGACATTAGTGGGAGACAAAAAATGTATTTTATTGAATTTTCTGTATTTTTATTGGCATCAGTTTGATGTAGCCTATATATTTTTTTATTTCTACTTAAGTGTTGTGCAGCTGCAGGGATAATTTTTTATTCCGAGTTAATTTCTGATTCACCCCCAGAAGCAGAAGGTGGCGCTGATGCGCACACTACGCTGATTCCTTACCGCTCTTTGAAAAAACGCAGAAGAAGAAAAGTTTGAACGTTGCAGAGACGGTTGGCGCCGGCTGGAAGCAACAGGAGGCAGAAAGCTCGACCTACTCGGCAGCAGTCAGGACTTACTGTAAGTGTTGAATGTTAATATGTATTCACTTTTACTTATTTAACCCCATGGATTGTAATAAAGTAATTTTACAGCAGAGGCAAAACTCCGCTAGCCACCATGGTGCTAACTAGTGAACCAATTACAATGAATGTAATGGTTAGCTGCTAGAACAAGCTAGCACATTACATTAACACTAACACAGCTAACATTAGCTAACCTAGGTTACAACCTGATCTCTCAGAGGATCCAAGCTCACAAACAGTATATTTTGATATGTGATGAATGTATTTCCCATCATTGTATCTCTCTGTTCCAGTTTCAAGAAGTTAAGACAGAGTTAAGGAAGATAACTGGAGATATGATAAAGATACCAGGTAATCCAATGAATGAATTCTTATATCAACCACAACTCCCCCCTCTCTAAATAACAATAACTTTATTTTTTTTTTCTCAGACAATGTTTTAATGTGGTAACCCTAAATCATACGCACTCCCGCATACACATATCATCGTTTATTCTTCTTGCCAATTTGGTCAAAATAAAACTTTTTGCCGTATTCAATTCAACAAGCCATCAATGTGTTCTGTTCATACATACCATCTTCCTAATTGATATTTAACCTTTTGCACTGCACAGATATTATTTTACTTAACTTTGTATTTGCTTGCAAAAAAGAAAGATGATTGGTCTAAAGAGTCCAAAATTTAATTCAAGATTTGTCTTAACCCTTGTGCCTTCCTTAAAAAAACTTCCTCTAACCACCTTCGTGGCAAAAATGTACACGCACAAAATCTGCCATAAAATCCTCATACATCAATATTTTTTTCTGCTTTTTTTTTTTGCTTGAATCCCTTAACCAACTTGTTCCCTGATCAAAATGATCAAATATTTAAACATTTTTAGGATTTTAACCCTTTAAATGCCAGTTTGATTATTTGAATTATCAATTATATTTCTTAAAAAAAACACAAAAAATGTATTATTTTCCATATAATAAGTAGTAGCCTTATGGGGCTTTGGTGGTGATTGGAGTCTTGGATATGTCAAAGATTACCAACAAAATTGATTTGATTGCATCAGTATTTTTTATGTAGTAACAAATACTCCCTCTAACCACCTTCGTGGCAAAAATGTACACGCACAAAATCTGCCATAAAATCCTCATACATCAATATTTTTTTCTGCTTTTTTTGCTTGAATCCCTTAATCAACTTGTTCCCTGATCAAAATAATCAAATATTCATTAATTTTCAGGATTTTAACCCTTTAAATGCCAGTTATATTATAATTATCTATAAAAAACCCACAAAAATGTATTATTTTCCATATAATAAGTAGTAGGCTGATGGGGCTTTGGTGGTGATTAGAGTCTTTGATATATCAAAGATTACCAACAAAATTGATTTGATTGCATTAGTATATTTTATGTAGTAACAAATACTCCCTCTAACCACCTTCGTGGCAAAAAATGCCCCATTGACTTCCATTAAAACCACATTTTTTAATCGCACTACCATTACAGTATAAAACCATGCATTCTGTAATGTCAGCATGCCATTTTGAAGAAAAGTAGTTATATTTGACATTTTTGATGTATTTCACCAGATTGAACCATTTTCCCATTGTAGGTCGATGCCTGAAATTCTTGTATATTTGCCAGTTATATTATGGAGCCGGGTGACTACCAGGGCCCTGTGTGTGTGTGTGTGTGTGTGTGTGTGTGTGAAATGTTTTTAAATCAACATCTGATTCATCAGTGTGAACTCTTATTGTGCAAACTGCAACAACTTTGGAAATTTAGACAACAAAAAACAAAATAGAACATATGAAATATGAACAAAATATGAAATATAAACAGAAATATCCAGGCATTGAATATACGTTGTGTGTGTGTGTGTGTGTGTGTGTGTGTGTGTGAAATGTTTTTAAATCAACATCTGATTCATCAGTGTGAACTCTTATTGTGCAAACTGCAACAACTTTGGAAATTTAGACAACAAAAAACCAAATAGAACATATGAAATATGAACAAAATATGAAATATAAACAGAAATATCCAGGCATTGAATATACGACGTGTGTGTGTGTGTGTGTTTGAGAGAAACAGATACATGGATACTGTGTGTGTGTGTGTGTGTGTGTGTGTGTGTGTGTGTGCGCTTGTGTGTGTGTGTGTGTGTGTGTGTGTGTGTAATCTGAGGGTTAAATGAAATACAAGTTTACAGCTGCTGCTGCTGAAATATCAAAGTTATTGTTTCTTCTTCTTCTTCTGGACAGAAAGGAGGTCTCAAAGTGTGTGTGTGTCTGTGTGTGTGTGTGTGTGGTCCTGCAGCATGTGACCTAGTGTTCCCTACAAATGCACACTTGGTGGTGGAAGACCTCTTTTTCAGGCCTCTGCACAACCAGCACACACCTCTCCTTCTAGTGGAGCTGGTCAATGGCGCTGTCAGGATGAGAAGTCTCATGTATGCCCGAATCTCTTGGGCATCCACGTCACTCCATCCTGACACTGAATGCCTCCCGTATAAGTTTGTCATTTGCAAAATGAGCTGGATCAGGTCAGGAGTGAAGAAAAGGTCAAAAGATGATGCTACATTATGGATTCTTGATATTGCATCTCCCATGGGCCCTGGCATCATGCCGCTGGGTGCCTGCATGTAGCACAGAGTCTCAGCATGAGATGGAGACCACACTTGCCCGTCCACTGACTTTTAGGATGGACAGGATCCTCAGTGCCCGCTTCACTCTCAGAGGATGGGTCAGAGGCACTCACAGACGTGGAAGACTCCAGCGAGCCTTCTGTGTCAGACTCCCCCTCGAAGATTGTGGTTTCCCCTGATGAACCCTGCAGCTCGCTGTCAGATAAAGGCTGCATGACCATTTCTAATGCCTCTTCTCTTCTGAAATGCCTTTTCATTTTTGCACCCTCTCTGCTCACTAATGAAATGACCCCTCAGACAAGTTGCATGTTTATCTTTGGCTGTGAAAGCAGCCAGGTGCATAAACACACTAACAGTTGTTTTTGCTTTGTTTTTGAGAACAGCAAAGGCATGTTTTCACTCAAGCACCTTTTCAAAGACACATGAAACACATTCCTCAAAAGATTACCTTTTTTCACTGCTGAAGTGATCAGTGCATGCTTACAAATTCTCTCACACACACACACACACACACACACCACACACACCACACACACACACACACACACACTCACTCTCACTCTCACTCTCTCTCACTTTCTATCTCACACACACACACAGACAGACACACACACACACACACACACACACACACACACACACAACATGCACACACACACACACACACACACAGGGCCCTGGTAGTCACCTGGCTCCATAATATAACTGGCAAAAATACAAGAATTTCATGCATCGGCCTACAATGGGAAAATGGTCGAATCTGTTGAAATACATCAAAAATGTTAAATATCACTACTTTTCTTCAAAATGGCATGCTGACATTACAGAATTCATGGTTTTATACTGTAATGGTAGTGAGATTAAAAAATGTGGTTTTAATGGAAGTCAATGGGGCATTTTTTGCCACGAAGGTGGTTAGAGGGAGTATCTGTTACCACATAAAATATACTAATGCAATCAAATCAATTTTGTTGGTAATCTTTGATATATCAAAGACTCTAATCACCACCAAAGCCCCATCAGCCTACTACTTATTATATGGAAAATAAAACATTTTTTGTGTTTTTTTTAAAATAAATAATTAGTAATTCAAATAATAAAACTGGCATTTAAAGGGTTAAAATCCTGAAAATTATTGAATATTTGACCATTTTGATCAGGAAACAAGTTGGTTAAGGGATTCAAGCAAAAAAAAAAAGCAGAAAAAAATATTGATGTATGAGTATTTTATGGCAGATTTTGTTCGTGTACATTTTTGCCACGAAGGTGGTTAGAGGGTGCAAAACGCATTACAGGAAAATAAAAGACATGTAAGAGTAAAAGACACTGGATTTCAAAAATTTGACTAAAAAGAAGAGTTCCTACAAAGATCCATGCCACAAGCTGTAACACAGCCAACATGATCGCTAAATCAAAAAAAAAAGTTGAGAAAAATGTACAAAAATGCCAGAGGAAGGCACAAGGGTTAAAAACTTGTTAAAAACTAAAAGTTTACTTGAGCTATTTTCCATCTATAGATGTTATATAAAACAAATTGTTTTGAGGAAAACATGTTGTCATTTTAAAGCAGTGATAGCTGTAGTCCGTGATAATATTTTGATAAGCTAATAGTAATTAATTTGTTATATTAAGTAGTAAGTGTAAGCAATTCTGTTTTAAAAGTTTTAGATGGTGGTCTAAACTTTATCATCTTTTTCTTTGCCTTTTAGGTTGCTGGTTCCAAAATGATCTGGACGTGTAAGTTGTGCGCAGCTTCTTTCACCTCCAAAATACAGTTATTTAGATACTACAGGCTGCAGCACAGCCATTATTACAGAATCAGCCCTCTTCCACATCTCTATACTGATTGCATTTGTACATTTCCCCCTCATTAGAAAGATGATGGAGACTACATTTTCCCTACGCCTACAGACCATAGTGATGTCCTGCCCAGCAGTGAACAAGCTCATGGACCTCTGGCCTGCTCTCAAAATAGAATCTGAGGTAATATGGATCAGCTCTCTTTTTTAAAGTGAAAATTGTGGTTCTTACTCATTTGGCCACTATTTTCTGCTTCATAAATGTGTACTAGATTCTTCAAATTGAACTGTTTTTTTAAGTGACGTTGCTGTATTCTCCTGCTGTTATTTCGATGTAGTTGTATGCAGAGGGTGTGTTTGATGAAGCTGCTTTACTCCAGCTCACTTTGCTTGTTATCAATCCCATCTTTCATTTTTGTCTGAACAGAATGAGGTTGAGCAAGCAGATATTGGGTCAGTGATCAGACATCATATCAACTATAGCTTCAGATTAATTGTAAATAAAAACAGACTATGGATTTAAGTTTTGAAAGACATCAACACAATATTGTATAACTTTTATATCATTTTACAGGGCCATTTTTGTTTGGTCTCCTGATAACGTTTTGTGTTTTGTACTTCACTGCCACCATATTCAGTAACCACAGTACTGCTTTACTGAGTCAACAAAATATGTTTTTTTTGTGTGTATTTCTTCAAGGGCCACAAGAAGATGAGCCATGATGTTGGACCCAGGCAAGATTTTTTTGGAGCTTCTCCACTGTTCCACCTTTTTCAGTGGTTCCACTGATTTGGCCTGAATTTTGTTTTGTTGTCTCGCAGGTTAAAAAAAAAATTAAAAAATCATAGTCCTCTTCTGTTCACCAGTTGTTTCTCATGTCTGGTCATTTCTTCAATTCTTCAGTAGGTTTCTTCATCTTAGACCCCCAGATGAGTCCCAACAAGGCTGGACTTGTCACCATTCAACACAGTATCTGGGGGTACCAGAATGGCATGTAGCCACAAATTCAGATCAGTTCTGGTTTATTGTATTTGTTCATATTTGACATAAAACTTTATTATGGTTTGGTTGTGACTCCTTATGTGTGCAGGCTAGACAAGTTCATAGACTGTAAACCAGTTCTGGTTAAGTCTGAGAGCCCATTTGAGTGAGTTCTAATGTATATGGTCAGCTCTTGGTTGATATAGCAAAATTCTTCTGGTCCATATCTGGCCCACACCTGACATGTTCATCCGGCCCACATACCACATGGAATGATCGCACTTGGGCGCTCTGCTTCTGTTTGCCAAAAGTGGGCAACAACCAAACCAACACACTGCCAGATGTCAGCCAAGAAGAGACCCAATAAACCAGCACTCACCCAAATGTGGGCCACTGTGCATTTTTATTCTGGCCCACCTACCACATGGAATCATGACACTTGAGTGGTCAGCCTAGTCATAACGCTACGTAGCATTATGACTAGGCTGTGGGTCATATCTGGGAAACAAGTGTGGACCACTCAAGTGTCATGATTCCATGTGGTAGGTGGGCCAGAATAAAAATGCACAGTGGCCCACATTCGGTTGAGTGCTAGGTTATATGGTCTGTTTTTGGTTGACATCTGGCATTGTGATGGCTTGGTTGTGGCCCACTTTTGGCAAACATAAGCGGAGCGCCCAAGTGCCATCATTCCATGCGGTATGTGGGCCGGATGAACATGTCAGGTGTGGGCCAGATATGGGCCTTAACAATTTTGCTATCTGGCCCACATTCGGTTGAGTGCTGGTTTATATGGTCTGTTTTTGGCTGACATCTGGCATTGTGATGGCTCGGTTGTGGCCCACTTTTGGCAAACAGAAGTGGAGCGCCCAAGTGCCATCATTCCATGCGGTATGTGGGCCAAATGAACATGTCAGGTGTGGGCCAGATATGGGCCAGAAGAATTTTGCTATCTGGCCCACATTTGGTTGAGTGCTGGTTTATATGGTCTGTTTTTGGCTGACATCTGGCATTGTGATGGCTCGGTTGTGGCCCACTTTTGGCAAACAGAAGCGGAGCGCCCAAGTGCCATCATTCCATGCGGTATGTGGGCCGAATGAACATGTCAGGTGTGGGCCAGATACGGGCCAGAAGAATTTTGCTATCTGGCCCACATTTGGTTGAGTGCTGGTTTATATGGTCTGTTTTTGGCTGACATCTGGCATTGTGATGGCTCGGTTGTGGCCCACTTTTGGCAAACAGAAGCGGAGCGCCCAAGTGCCATCATTCCATGCGGTATGTGGGCCGAATGAACATGTCAGGTGTGGGCCAGATACGGGCCAGAAGAATTTTGCTATCTGGGATGGGTCTATGAGCTGACCTAACTTACCTGCAATTTAGTGGACGCCGATTTTCGGACTGCTGTAAGTTGTTGTATAGGTCAACGGTGCACAGAGCCGAGCGGCCAATTGCTTCAAACGAAGACAAACACCTGGGCCAATGGGAATGGCTATTAGGATGTACGTTGTAATGACGCAATGCCTCAGCCAATCAAAATGGCATTGACTGTATGTATATATATATTTTATAACTTAAACAGAATTACACTGTTTTAGAAAAGAAAAACAGGAAAATGTAAACAAACAAAAACATTACTTTTATTCAAAAATAATGTTTAATCACAAAATAATCATGTCCATACTACTAGTACTACTCCTATGATAATAATAATAATAATGATAATGATGATGATGATGATGATGATAATAATAATAATAATTGAATGAATGAATGAATAAATAAATAAATTAATTAATTAATTAATTACTTACATCATGTCAATTCCCTGCACCTGTCTTAGACGTCCAAAAAAGTGACCTAGCCCGACGTTCAAATGTTCAACTGCATATTGACGTCCAAGTGGGGTCATGATTAGACGTCCAAATTGTGGACCTGGTTTGCACGTCGTGAAGAGGTCCAGAATTGGTCTTGGACTGACGGACGCAATATAGACATGATCTGCACGTCCTTAAGACGTCTAATGTTTAGTGGGGTGTTACCACATAAACGTATTGCTTTCCTGCATACGTCACAGGTTGCATTTTATCTGTCTGAAACAGTGAAATAACTCCAAACAGCACTCCTCTTCCTCTCCGCCATCATTAAGGGTCGCCATTCCGTCTCTGCTCTGGCAGGCAGCACAGGAGAGGAGGGGGAGGGGAGGGGAGGGGCACAGTGAACCTGAGTGAGCAGAGTGAGAGAGGTGGAGAGGAGCACTGCTTATAAGGACTAAGAGAGATGCTGTGCTCACACAAACTCTGTGAAGAAATATCTAAAAACGTATAGAAGGGAAACTACAATAAAAATATCGATGTTATCACACTAGTATCGATCTGATACCAATACTCAACATGGTATCGATACTATCGATATCTGGATCGATCTGCCCACCCCTAATGTGAATACGCAAACTGCTCCGTAATCGAAAGTGAAAGTTAAAAATTGCGCTTGCAGCAGTGAGTGACCCAGCTGTCTGTGTATCGTTGGCATGGAGACAAGTCCCGGTATACACGTGCCTACCCAACCAAAACACATAGTGTAGGAATAACAGTTTGCGGCCACAAACAGGAGGCCGGCGGGCCGGATGCGGCCTGGGGGGCGCCTATTGAGGACCGCTGCCTTAGACCTTGCTACTTGATACACACTACCACTGTAGCACAGGGCCCGTTTTTCCATCCTTTTCTCCATATCTCTTCCAAACTTTACATTTTAGATTTGATGGTGCATTCTAAATTTTGTTGGCATTGTTTTGAACTTCAACAAGAGTTTAACGTTGATGAGACGCTGTGAGGTAATAGAAGCTTCACTAAACTGACTGATAATTGTAAAATCAGGCCATCGACTCATTCACAGTACATTTAGATCAATCTAGAAGTCTGCATATCGTTAGAGTTTTATATTAATCTGTAAAACCTATTCCCAATTCATATTGGTGAATTGCTGCATTCCAAATACTTCATGTTTTCCCAGAATTTACCATGTAATAATTTGCAACTTATAGTGTTCCTTGGTTGAACAAATATGTACACAGTACCTACTGGTTCCATCTGTCACTTAAATTTAGGTACAGGGGAACAAGGGACAGCGCCGTCGTATAGGGGGGAAAGGTGATGACAATTCTAAGGGCCCACAGCCTGCTATAGGGCCCACACACAGCCCCCAGTAGCCTCTATGACAAAATGGTTATGCATACACTGAACTAATATATATTCATACGAATGAATATGAATTAAAACAAAGAAACAGTCATATAATATTCTAATTTTAATTATTTCAATAACCCCCTTGGTCCCTTCTTAAAAAATGGTTTGGTCCACACCGCGGTTCGTTCTTCCTATGGTTCTTCCTCATCGGAATTAAGTGAGCTCGAGCGAACTCCAGCAGGGTTGGATGCCCACCAAAAAGCACAAGTCCGGACACCAGAAGAGAGTTGAGAAGGAGGCCAGGAGCAGGAGCAGCAGAGCAGGGGCCCAGGACATCAAAAACGTAGTTTCTAAGAATGGTGAGAGTAAAACTACCGAGGGCGGCTGAAACAATTAGCCTACTTGTTCATTAATTTAATGTCTGTAACATTACCCTTGACGGGGCGCAGGCTGCAGCCTACGTTAGCTGTCATCTGGCCTCGCTACACTCTGGACAAGTCGCCAGTTCATTGTAGAGCAACGGTTCCTAGAGTAGCTATAACTGAACGTTACTAGGGGTTACTACAGTGACTGTGTGTTTCACACATATCACTGTCGGACAGTGCTCCAGTAAGCGCCAATTCAGAGGCTGCATTGAATTGTATTATGACGCATTCAAGTTCTACTCAGTAATTATGAGCATCTGACGAAGGTCAGTTACGTTATCATGATGTGTTCAATGTGGTCTTGTAAAATGTGTTATTAGTGGGACATTTGAATAGCCTAAATACAAAAAAGTTAAATGTTCAAAGATTTGTTTGTTTTCATAGCAGTATAAAATAAAAGACACCATAATAGCTGGCAGCAACAAAGTAAAAAAGACTATTTAGAGTTGTGGACAGTTTACACTGACTTTTGAATGGTTTAAGAATATTTTTTGCCTGGGAAAGTGAAGCTGTCCACCTAGAGCTATGGTACTAAGAAGCCCATTTAGATTTTGTGCAAGAATAGGTTAGTTATGCGTCAGTTTCTCCATGAAACATAACATATAATGTTTACAATATATATAATGGAACAATAAACCTTTATGCTCTGCTGCACTAGAATCAGCAGTGGCTGCTTCATCTGAGTTTGACCCCACAGCAGTCGCTCAGCCCAGCAGTCCAATGATGCCTTTGATGGTGAGTGAGTGATGTAGACACTGGTTGGCTGTTTTAGTTTATTAGTGACCCACTACCTATTTGTTGAGTGGTTAATTGAAAATGTATTTGCAATCAGAGGTGTAATAACGTGTTGCAAATCAGTGAAATGAGAATAAGACAACTAATTATACATAATTTACATAATAACACTCTGACTTGTTAAGTCTTTAATCGTAAAAAAAGGAAACAAATTGGCTGTATTACACCAGGCACCGTCAAGAATACTGAAAAACAAGTAAATTGAAGGTGGCAATGAATGGGGTAGAGGGGCCCACACTGATATTCTTTCAGGGGGCCCAGAATTCCTAGCAACTGCCCTGCAAGGGAGGATAATGGCAAATGTATACCAGACCCATGCTGTCCCCTTCCCTGCCTGCAGCCACATTAAATCACCTTGTGTCAGAAAGTAACAAAAAACTATTCCTTTGGATTAATGCGCACAAAGTGCCTGAAAAATAAAAAAAATGGGATTCAATGTCAACCATTTTGAATTTTAACTGATTTCTTTCTCAGTCAGTTATAATGTGTTTGATCAATAGCATGACCTCTCAGTTTAGTCCTTGCTGTCGTTCATATTTCAATCCAGAGCTCTCGCATTTTTCCATCTTTGACAAAAACATTTTGTAATAAGTCTTAGTGCTTCTGACTTATGTTTTTGGTAAGTTTTTTGTTTCCAGCAGACTAGCAACCCCCCCTCCCTTTTGTAAAAATGTTTAACAGTAAGTTACTATGAGTATAAGTATGATACTGCAAGTACTCTTTCCATCCCCGCTTTTCTGCCCCTTGCTTTCTGCCTCATTCTTGCTGATTTCATATTCCCTTTAAAGGCAAACTATTTGATCAACTCAAATAATGGTGAGGGCATTAAGGAAATTAAAATGTATAGAAATGCTCTACAACTCATTTGGAGCACCTAACTCAGAGCCAGATGCTGTAAAAAACTGTATTTCTCCAGGCAAGACACCTTGTCCAGCCACAAAGACATACAGTATGTTGTGTCCACAAATTTCCCCGTTTGCGGGACAAATAAAGGAAATTCTGATTCTGATTACATTACACCAACTGAGCCAAATGTTGGCTTGTGAATGAATTATTCTTTAAATTATGATTTAATCTGGTGTGATAGATTACATACATTAAATACATTTTCATACTGGAAAGAATGGCAAAGAATGTTAGCATGCTTTGGCCTGAGGTTTTGTTTCTGGTGAATATGCAGTTTACAACATGATTGAAACGTCTTGAAGGCATTGTCAAAGATACAAAAACATTACCCAAGTGCAGACACAGATGCAGGCAGATTCACAACAAAAAGCGAGCTTTAATGAAATCTTAAACCAGTCCAAATGACACAAAAGGAGATAAGTAAAAATGCAGGTAACAAAAAGCTGGGAAATTCAGAGAATCAAGAAAACAGAAAAATCTAAACAGAGAACAAACCATGGATCCTAGGGGAAAATACACAGGAACGCAGGACAAGGGGAAATGACAGCAGAAGTGAAATGAGGACGAGAACTGAACAGACAGTCCAACAAATACTGAGGGAACAACACAGTTAAATACAACTTAAACTATCGAGGGGGTGAGGTGCAGGTAGAGTGAGGCCGAGATACACAGGTGAAGGAAATGAACGGAAAACACTGGAAACAGGGAGATGGCTTGTATGCTAGGAAAAAAATGGACAAATACTGGAGGGAGGGAGGGAAGGAAAGGACTAATGGTGTAGATGTGGAGGGAAAACAGACTGGGGAAGAACTCACAAGAAAACAGAACACTGGAAAAAGGGCAAAAGACACAAATAATTCCAGAAAACACATATTGAAGCTTATATGGCGAAGTTTCAGGAGCAGGACCACACCTCAACAGCGCCAACTTCCGATATTCCTATAAATAACCACCTGACCCTCTCCTCGTCTTCGCTCTCATATTCTGCCCCCCCCCCCCCCCCCCCCCCTCTTTTCTTTCCTCTCCTTCGTAGGACCATGAGGGGGTCCGTCACTGCCCGAGTGCGGCGCGGATTCTCTACAGAGCTTCCGCACAACGCACTTGAGAGCTCGAAGAACCAAGATCTTCAACATTTTGTTTTTTCTTTCTTTCGTAATAAATTGTTTAAACGTATCTTGTTGAAAGTGTGGTCCTTGCTAGTGAATGAACATACACACAATCAAACTTAAAATGACAGGACCATGACAGGCACATGTTCAGGTGTGTGGCTGAATTGCTGGTAATTAACACAGGGTTAATAGGAACTGCTTTGAGTTAGATTCACTGGGATGATGCGTGAAGCTGAGCTGCAGCAGCTACTATTCATCAAAGCACTGCAAAGTCACTGCAGGCTGTTGGCTCCATTACAAAATACTTTCCAAAGTACTTTTTTTTATTCCTTGACTTTTTGGAGCACTTGCGAGGGAGGGTTGTTTCTGCTTTGTGTAACAGGGAATTAGGGGCTTTACTGTGAGCGATGGATGTGGAATTGTAATCCTGGTGTCTGGCTTGTCGGGGAGCCAGAGAGCAAGATTTACAACACCTGAGGGTCTAAATGGTTGGCCTTTGAGATAACTGGATGCGTGCAGGACTGAATTTACAGCCCCAGGAAGCCCATAGATTTCATGTCTGGACTCTAAACTCTGACCCGATTGACCCACTGTGTTGTGAGGAACACAGGTTAGTTTCAGTCACACACACACACACGCACAAACACACATTCCACTCATGGGCTACAGTGTGGCGTAAAATATCCAAACCACCACTGGAGGTGCAATCAATTGTATTTCACCAGGACAAGGAAACCATTTGACTCTGTAATGCTGGTCATTCTTTGGATACCATTAATGGCTGGTGAGAGTTTCCCCAGAGAGGCACAGTTAGTCTTGCTCTGTTTGCTGGGCTGGCCAGACTGGCTTTTTGTATTTTCCTTGGAATGCTCCACATGGGCAGGGGCCATTGACTTTTTGAATGTAGCCTCTTGAACTTCCCTTCAGCTATGTGTATTGCTGGGATTCTTGTTGTCACACATACTAGTTCTACAGCAGGTTTTGAGTACACAGTTTGTCTTCAAAAACAAAATTAAGTGTTCTCAAAACAGTCATTATGACTGAACAACCCATTATTTTGGGGTTTATTGTTGTTGGACATTACTCATCCACAAAGCATGGAAATATTGGAGCTTCTTTTAGTAGAAGATAATTAAATCTGTTTGTTTATGTTGGTGAACAGTTCAAAGAACATGTCAGACAATAAAAAATAAAGATTTAATCTTTGGAAAAGATTGCTGTCTCTGAAGTTAACTGTGACAGTGACATTCAAAAGTCACAATTCGGTTGCCTTTGCACAATGCACATATTGCCTATTTTACCTTTTAGTACAGAACAGCAAAGAATGTTGACCTTGTTTATATACCTCAATCAGAATCAGAATCCTCTTTTCTAGCCAAGTATGTAAGCATACAGAGTATAATATCTTGGCATTGGTTGGAAAAAAAAAATCCACAGACTATTTACAGAAAGTTCTTAATAATAATTTTAAAATGGGATATGGACTGTGCCATTGAGAAATAAGTGAGATGTGACATTGTGTATACATGAAAATGACAAACAGTATAACATGTAAAGCAAGCAATTACAAAGAATAGCAGTAAAGGTAAAAGACAAGAGCATGGATTAAATGAGGGATGCGCAACCAATAGGACAGGAGTATAACAGTCTGGGGTGGAATGTAATGTGCAGTGTAATCCATTTATTGACAAAAGTTCAGCTATTTTGTGGAACAGCTGCTTCTGGAAAAAAAGCTTTTCCTGTGTCTGTTCAAGGAGGTTTGTATCAGTTTTTTGCCTGGGGGCAATGATTCAAATCGTCCGCGTCTAGGGTGGGATGGGTGGTAGATGATCTCGCCTGCAAGCTGCTCTACTGTGGTGGAGAACGGCTGATCAATGGGGCAGTTTGCAACAGATGATTGTTTTGGCTGAACGAATGACGCACTGCAGCCTCTGAATGTCCTAAACATCTGCCGCACTACACCGGGCAGTGATGCATGATCTGAGGATAGACTCATTGACAGCACTGTAGGACTGGATCAAGACGCCCTGTGGCAGGTTGAGCTTACGCGACTGTCATAGTCATCAGATTGCTGTACTGTTCACACCACGCAACTGATGGGTGGGGGGACTCATTCCATTGTCATGGAAACTGTCCTGAGGGTACTAAGCTCCAGGCAATTGTAACTGTAACAAGATGTTAGTCACACATGTTAGTCACACATGTTCCTGTGTCCCCTGTCCCCCTTTTAGCCCCCTAAACTCATCTCTGTCTCTGTGTATTCAGTGCCTACCAGCTATGTGTATTTGTTGAGCATGTAGTTGTAATTGTCCAAGCTCCACAATTACATTTGTAACCACATTTTGTCTCTCTCTATAGCTAGGTGTAAGTGGCCATGGAGCTTTTTCCTAAGCCTATAGGACAACTTAAGAGGTCAGTTATAGGAGCCTGTGAAGATGAACACTCCCAGCAAAAACTTAAAGCCATTGTCTTTCTGGGTTTGATGGCAAATGTTTTCAGACCTTTTGAACTACCCTTGCACTTGGTCTAAAATAATTGACTGTCGGTGCTGGATGAAGGGCAGAGAAGCGTAACACAAGATGTATTGCTGTAGCTGAGTAGTTATTTGGCCACACTGTAAATTCTAACATGTTGTTTCAATTTAAAAATATGAGTGAAAGGGCTGCCTTAAAATTCTAAGTTGAGTGAAAAAAAATTATTTGTTATCTTGATTAAATATTCCTTGTTGTGAAAACATCTGCGTTAGTTTGGTTGACTAAGATTTCATAATTGATTTAACTCCTTTGGATAGTTGTCTGAACTTGCAAATCTATTTCAGCTTAATCAAAATAGTCAGTTGTGTAAACCTTTTGTTTCAGTCAGGTTGACTTGGATTTGTAAATTGATGGAACTGCTTAGGGTAGTTGTCTGAACTTAAAATAGTCAGTTGTGTAAACCTCTTGTTTCAGTTAATCTGACTTGGATTTATAAATTGAACTGCTTAGGGTCGTTATTTGAATTTGCAAATCTATTTTAGCTTTAAAGTGTCAGTACATTTGAATGAAATGAATTAATCTATTGAAACTCCAAGATCTCTTTGAACTTAAACATCAGTTTCAACATAACGAATGTAGCCTGTTGTAATAACTTTGTCTTAGTACAATAGATTTAAATGTGCACATTATTCAACTCCATTTCCAGGTATTTAAACTTCCGACAACATTTCTGATTGGCCATTTAACCCAATATTCAAAACCATGCTTTGCAAAACCTATTCAAATTTAAATAAAAAAAAGTGATTTAACAAAATAAATATTACAGTAACCTGTAATTAATGGCTCTAGCAAGTTTGTTTCATAGAGAAATATAACAGTCAACATGCAACCAGTTAAACATTTATTGGTGCACACACTTTGTCAAGATTTACTCAACCTCCTTAAAATTTACAGCATTGCCAAGTATTATGTAACAAAATTGCCATCTCAGAGAATGAATGGCTTTACGCTTATCTGGCTGTCACTAAAAATGAAAATGCTGTCAGTGGAGGGCCACAAAGATCAGGGATGATATTCATATCCAACACCACAGGCCATATTTGGACAGATCAAGGCTTGCTCAACCCCCTGCATAAAATTGAAAAAACTGAACATCAAGTATCAATTTGTCAATACAAAAAAAATGTGTGGCTTTACATGTTTGACATTTTCTTCAACAAATTCTTCAACAAATAAACGGCACTGTCCAGCAACATGCACACATTACTCAGCATCTAACGTTTGTTGAATGTAAAACCTCAACCAATTCCACAGGACTAATGTTAAAATTGCTGTCTTGAATACAAAGGCAACACTTTGCAAACAACGCAAAATTGTCAAAAAAACATAACAAATTTCAAAAACTATGAATGATCGTGAGGATCTTTGAATAACTACAGCATACTGCATGGACCTCTATTCCTTTGCAGAAGAACTAGCAAGTGTCATGGCAATAAATCTTTTGCCTTGAACATAGACTTTATAAACGGTCTGCAGTTATCTGTATGGAAGCCCATTTCCACCTGTTCAAAGCAAAAAATGCTCCCATGGCAAGTCAGTGGAGATTCTGACCCTCTCATAATTTCTTTTTTAAACCCAAAATTTGACTTTTATTCTCAGAATTCGATTATCTATGGGGGACATTTTCTATTTTACTGGCAGAAATGGACAGCAAAGCATCTGCTTATTTAGTAATGTACAAAACAGAAAACTTAGCATTTGCAAATACTACAAAATAAACAAGATAAGAACTTGACTTGAATACCAGAAAGTTTTAACACTCAGGCATGAGATGAGTCATCTGAGCACGACCTCATATGGTTTTCCGCAGGAGTCTGTTTCTTAAACCATGCACAAGTGAGGAACACTGTCCTCCACCGATGTTCATCAGGACCTTCGGAATGACTTCAAATGTGTACCTTAGTTCCTTTGGATAGTCTATGTTCAGAGAAAAAAGAAGCCCCATCAGCAAGGCAATGGCACGTGGGATGTCCTTCAGATCAGACAGGATCATTGCTTCCTCAAGGACCACTGACGTATCAATGATGTCTTCTCCGTCCTTCACCATCACAACACCAACTTTCATCCCCTTTGTGAACGAGTTTGGGTACTACTGGGTCTCTCCTCGAGGGAAGATGATGACAGGCTTGCTGTGTTTAGAGTTGAGTCTGTGTGGTAGGATTCAGAACGCTTGGTGTGCACTTTCAAAGTTGCGTTATCTTTAGGAAGCTCCGACATGCTACTTAAATTGCACAGTTCATTATCAAATTCAGGGTCTTGATACTGAATCACAAGGTCCCCCTCTAGTCCCAGTTTGGTCTTCAAGATTGAGCAGAAGGCATCAACAGTCTCAGGCAAGTTGTCAATGGTAACCCTTCTAATGTCATTTTCGCACAAGATGATGCGCAGCAGCATGATGAAACTGTTGAAAGAAAAAAATTGAAAGAAAAAAAATCCACAGAAGTTATATAATTTCACAATCACATTGAGTGTGGTCAAATTAACAATCGTGTTCATATTGTAATCAGGTCTTTGAAGTGTCTCGGTTATTTGTTTGTGCATGGAAGTATCATCCTGAACTCGTACTTGTTAATATGTGCACTGAAATGAGAGGTTCTGTGATGCACATGTACTGCTTAGGTAGGCAGTGTGCCCCAGGTGTATGTTATTCCATGAATATAAATTACTAAACTGTGACAAACTCTTATAACATACGGTACCTTTATTGTAAAAGACAGGATAGAAGCTGTAAGCTGATGCTCCAAACTCCAACTGTGAAAAAATAGAAATTACATTTTTAACAAACTGAAAAACTTGGGTGCAATTGTGGGGAGGCTCATGAGCTACAAAACAATACCTTAATGTACAAGAAATGCCTTCGGTGAAACCACAAGTCATTTATTTCACCAATCAAAAACACCAATGTCATAAAATTCACTGACTATTTCTTGAGTGGCTAATTTGGAAACATGCAGGACTGCTTGCATTCGCAAAAGTAACGATGCAAGCCTTTCCTGAATTTTTTCAGTGGCGTCATGGTACTCTGGTTCATTATCAGAATTATCCTCAAGTGACACATGAAAATCATTGTCAGCAACATGTGATTCAGCCGTTTCACATTCTGGCAATTCACGTTCTTTGACAGTTATCTCTGTCTTTAAGTCTTTTAAAGTACAATGTGGGTGACAACGAGATTTATGTGACGTAAAACTAGAATAAACATTTGATTTGAAAAGACAGTGATTGAAGGGACAGGTAACTGTCTTACTATTCCTTAGGTGCTTACCAAGATGAGCAATATATTGTTTTAGGCCGACTGCCTCTTCAAAGTCACACAACAAGCATTTTATTTTAAAGCCAACAAGTCCACTTCTCCAATCTATGATGCCATGATCTCTCAAGTGGACCTGCAAGGATTTTTTAGATCTGAAATACTGTGCACAGTCTTTGTATATGCAGGGTAGTGGACAATTTCTTCTGTAATGTCTGTGACTACTTTGGTAATGTTCAATGATTCTCTTACGATTTCCAAAAAAAAAAAAAAAGTACAAGGTTTACAAATCCACTTCATTCAACATTAAAAAACAAGAAACAAACAAAGGGCAGAAGAAAAAGTCAGTTGTCATCATGTAGACCTATGGGAAAATATAATGCACTAAAACATCCCAATTAATAAATTTGTTGTTTGCATATCTTAACATTTCATTGATGTAACTCGCATCCAAGTTTCAACAGCACTTTATTACTACTCGAAAATAATTCATATTATCTGAAGTGTGGTTGTATGAGGTATTTATTTAATGTCAGTGTATTACCTTTCATAGATGGTGTTCATCAGGGCCCGTTACGGAGAAGCAGCAGGAGTACTGGTGCAGGAAGCTCTGCAATGTACTGCTGTGGACAGTCAGCAACAAAATGTATTTAACATCTAAATAGATGAAGTTTGAAGTTTTTTTTTTTTTTTATTTTTTAATATAGATCAAATGAAACATGTTCACAACAATAAAATTATAAAAACAACTTCTCACCGTTTTTTTCATTAGTACATCCAAAGCAGCACAAACGTCTGGCATTTACTAGGGATATGCGTGACTAGCTGCTTAAATGGAGCTTAACTTGCTAGTCAGCACAAGACATGCAAGTCTGTTAAACTAATAATAATTAGAACTAATTATTAACGTAGTTTAACCAACCCAGTTAGTTAACCTAGTGAAGCTGGAAAGTGGGACAGATGACATCTGTATAACCAGCACAGTTTAGCAGTATTCTCTTATCTAGAAAATGATAATCATGTTGTGTGTACACCAGGGTTTCCTGCAGACCTTTTTTGGCCAGGCGCCCCGCCCGGCCTGAAATCTGTAGCGCCCGGGCTAGAATGTCGGGCAAAAAAAAAAATAAAAAAATTGATGCAATGCTTGCAAGCGACACGGCAGCGCTTAAGAACTAATCTACCAGCGCACATAGATCAGGCATGTGATTTTTCCGGATTTTTCGACATGAAAATGCGACCCTCGTGAATCATGCAAATCCGCTTTTTTTTTTTTTTTTTGGTGGTGGGGGGGCGTTGGACCGCCATTAACCACCAATAGGTTTTAGCAGACCAGGTGTTTCTTTGGGACAGGCGTTTAATTCCCTCCTCACAAAAATGTCACACACTTCTCCAGCTTCTCAGTGAATTCTCTGGCATCCTTCTGGGCAACAGTAGTCCTCTGCGAGTGAAGTTGTTGCGGCGGAGGAAACGATTCAGCCGACCAGCACTCGCTGCAAACTCCTCATCTCTGCTGTCACTCACGGTGGCGGACATTTGTTTCTCCATGGACCTGATCATTTTGCAGGACACGTGGCGTGCTCGTTTGCTGATAACTCATCCCCGCATGTTTATCTGAAGCTCCTCGCCAGCCTTCTTCCTCCCTCCACCAGGCAGCCTCGTCCTGTTGCTGTCCTCCTCAGACAGACGCTGAAGCTCAGTTTTATTTTTTCGCTCTCTTGAGGTTGACAGAGAAACATCTAGCGGCTGCGAGTTTTCCTCTGCATATTTTAAGACAGAAAGTTTGCTGCACTTGAGTCATGGCGATCATCAGTGTGATGACTGACAGAAAGCAAGCGCGATACGTAAAAAAGGCGAACCACATGATGAACCACATGATGTGTTTTATTATGTGTTTATGTGTTTACAGCTGCTAATGTATGTAAAGCTGTTACTGTGATGACACATGACAGTTAAATATTGAATCTGTCTATAATAACCACATCCTGACATGTAACTGTGATTTTTGATAATCTAAGTACTAATAACAATCATGACAAAAAATTAACAAAGACTGCAGATCAAGATAAGAAGCTGCAACTGGCAGTGAGCCTGCTTTCTTTTCTGTTAGCAGTGAAGTGACATAGTCCATGACAGAACATTCTAAAATATGATAATGTATAAAATAACATTTAATGGTAAAAAAAAAAGTACAGTTGCAGGAGACTTATATTATAAATATGCAGCATGTATATAGTTTTTCATGATTACTATTATTATCATTAGCATTTTTTATTACGACTACTATTTTTCTGCATATTCTTGACTTTGAATGGGAGCTGCTGTAAAGCATTTCTGTTTCTGATTCATATATTATGCAGTCACTTGTCCAAATGTTAAGTTAAATTAAATGAACCAAGACAGATGTCACATTTACATGTCAGGGTGTAGTTATTATAGACACAGATTCAATATTTAAGTGTCATTTATCATCACAGTAACAGCGTCACATACCTGTTTCTGTTTCTGTTTTCTGAATTTTCTGTTTGCTTTGTGTGCCAAGGGTTCTCAAACTTATTAGGCCATGACCCCAAAAATAAACAGTTCGTGTTTTCCATCATCGTGTTTGTGGGTTCGTTGTTTAGCAACTTCTCTCATATTTTGAGAGCCAAAAATGATAATTGATTAAGCAACTTCTCTTTCATTTTGAGGGCAAAAATAATAATAGAACAATCTAATTAATTAATTTATCCTTTTTTTTTTGCCGAGAACGGTTCTTGGCAACCGTTCTTGGGTTGAACCTCCCCCTGGCCAAAGTTTTTTCCCGCAGGAAACCCTGTACACTGTGTCAGAAGAATGTTGGGTAGCTTTCTCAACTCAATTAACGTTAGGCTCATAAACATTACTCACAAAATGTCAAGAAATTAAATATTCGGACACTTACTTTCCTTGTTTTAACAGAAAAAAGAAGACTCTTTGTAAGGTTAGCAAGACAAGAAGGCTGCTGGTGCTATAGCACTGCTAAGGTTAACCACACTCAGCAAACTATGTGATTAACGTTTAAAATGGCCATTAATACACACACGCTTAGTTGTTTTTTTTTTTTTTACTTTTAGACAAACAGTAACGTTAGACTAGAAATGTGATTTTTTTTCCCCACTGCAGGTGTGTGTGCCGCGCACACCCGCCCCTCCCCGCACAGCCACCTCGTTAACGGTAGGTGCCTTCGGCTTTCTCAACTTCATTACCTTAGTCTAATAAATAAACATAAACTCACAAAACGTCAAACAAATGAAATATCCGTACACTTACTTTACTTATCAAACAGAAAAATACAACTGTACACCTTCTGAATTCACGTTGCTGTTTTAGTTTTTACCAAAGACTAGCTTAATTAGTTAGCTTGTTAAACCACCACAAAACATTTCTAAACTTACAGAAAAACAAAAGAAAACTCACCAAAAATGTCTTGACAGGTTTTTCCACTGCTCCGGCAATGACCGTCTGTGGTGTCGTTGGAATAAATCCTAAATTCACAGAGTAAAGTAGATGTTAAAATAGTCTTAACTCTGAAACAAAATGTCGTAGGCGATGGCCTCCAGGTTACGTCCGAAAGGGGGATGGGAGGGAAGGAGCGCATGATATTGACCCGCGGCTGCCCATAATGCATTGCAAGTCACAAAACGTGATGACACAGGTGTTTTAATCCCAGCACTGTCTCCAAAGTCAAGTTGACATACATTACTAATTCAGTTGGACCTGGATTTTCAATTTAGCATTTATTTTGTAGTTGAGACGTTTTTAACAAGTAATTTCATGTCATTATAACAACCTCAGTAATCATTTGTCCTACTGACATAGGATAATATGTTAAGATAACAAACAGTCAAAATCACATTTTACAGTGCAGTAAAACAATGTCCATATTAGCTCATGTAGGCCAGATACATATGCTAGCAAGAGATTTAGTCAGAAACTGATGATTGTCAAAGTAAAAACCACAGCAAGGGATTGTAACTGGCAAAATAATGTAAATGTATTGAGACAGCAGATATGTGTTTACATACTGAACAGGTACACCTCTAGTATTCCCTTCTGGTGTTGTCGACATTCAAGATTGACTTAACGGCATTCCATTTATTTGATTAAAGTGGCAACAAGATGTATTTTTCTGCTACATTACTGCTACTGTTTTATGTTGTGAGGACTTATATTGGAGACATTCAAACTCACAAAGGAGTGATTTGGGTCAATTTGATTCCAATTCAGTGTTCAAGATGATACTTGATGCGTCAGTGCAACAGTTAAACCATTACACCCGTTTTAGAACACCCTGCTGAGGTGGGCTGCTTCAGTGCAACAGTGGGCTGCGTCAGTCCAACAGTTAAACCATTACACCCGTTTTAGAACACCCTGCTGAGGTGGGCTGCTGTTATGCTCTTGTCCCCCTTGGGTCATAAGGCAGCTATTATGTTTCTGTTATCATGGTCTGTAGCTGTTACTTGTCTCCAGCCCCTCTCCCATTTTTCACAAGATGATCTTTGGTTGGCATTGTTTCCCTTTTTCTGGTGCTGTACATATAAAAGCCACTTTATGGACCTGCACAGTGGGCATTCATACCACATGTCCAAGTGTTTAATTTTTGAAATCACACCTCCACTGCCTCATAAATTGATCCTTTTTTGATATTGCACCTGCCCAGAATATAAGGCAGGACCTCCATTGTTGAATGAGCTGACTGTCAACTTTGGTTGAAGCGCTGGGCCCAATATAGCCGAACCTGCCTGGTCAAGCCTCAGAACAGAGCAGGTACTGGTGTGGCTGGTGCAACTTGACATCTAAAGCATTTTAAACTGGTAATTAAATTAGTTGACTTTTACAAGTAGCTAAATAAAGAGCTGCAAGTAGCAGGCTGCTCAATTCAACTTCTCAAGGTAACCGACATTTTCTTCTTCATCAACATTACCAGGCTCCCAGTTAGCATTAGGTTTAAATCTGAAATGTTGTCAAATAGGCACAGTTGCTTTTGGCTCGGATACCAAATCCTCCACCAGCATCTTGTCAGCCAACACTCCAAAGACTGCTACTTGGAGTTGCGACTGTGCTGCTGCTGTACGACATCCAGTGTCTGACTAAGTATTGAAATAATAGCAAAATTCAAAACAACAAAACAAAGCAGAGGGGGGTGGATCCATCCAAATGTAATACTGCACACAACACTGAACATAATAAACAGAACAAAATCAAATCCCTACCAATTCTGTATGTGTGTGTGTGTGTGTGTGTACGCCCGATTTGTGGACTGCAGACCTTGCTCATGTGCAATGGAAAGGAGTTGTATCCCATTATCAGGCACTAAACAGTAGGAAGAATGTATTTAAATGCACAATAACCGATAATCCAAGTTATTATGTCCTGGGCCCTCTGTTGTTCTGTATTTATATGCTCCCTCTGGGTAGGATAATTGAAGAATATTGTATAAAATTCCACTTCTATGCTGATGACACACAGCTATACGTTCCACTACAGCCTAATGACCCCTCTCAAATACAAAATCTGGAAACATGTGTAAACCGAATCAGGATCTGGATGAGTCATAACTTTCTCATGCTTAATACTGCTAAGACCGATTTGCTGGTGATTAAGCCTAATAATTATAAGTTCTCTTCCGAGAGTCTCTGTCTTAATATTGATGGATGTTCGATTTTTGAAAGCATGCACATTAGAAACCTAGGTGTTACCTTTGATCCAACCTTGACTTTCCAGACTCACATCAAGGAAATCAACAAGACGGCTTTCTTTTACCTGCATAATATTGCCAAAATCCGCCCTGCTTTATCCCGGCGTAGCGCCGAGGTGGTTATCCATGCACTTGTGTCTTCCCGTTTAGATTACTGTAATGTCCTTTTTTCTGGTCTCCCCATCAGTACTACTAGGAGTACTGATGGGGAGAAACAAGCAGATTCTGTCACATAACTCCTGTTCTGGCATCATTACATTGGCTGCCCATTCAGGCTAGAGCCTGTTCTTCTTTTAACTTATAAAGCTTTAAACGGACTTGCACCATCTTATTTAACTGAACTACTTTCTCCCTACATTCCTTCATGCCCTCTTCGTTCTCTTAGTTCAAACCTCCTTGTCATCCCATCAATCAATAAAAAGTTAGCTGGTGGCAGGGCCTTCTCTTACCGTGCTCCTCTTCTATGGAATGGCCTCCCACTAGATATCAAAGAAGCTACATCCACTGCAATTTTTAAGTCCCATCTTAAAACATACCTCTTTACCCAATATTTTGGTTTAAACTAATTCTTAACCGTTTCATCATTTTACTCTGGTGTTTTACTACTGTCTGTTATTATTTTACTTGATTTTATTGTAAAGTGTATTGAGACCATGTACCATGGTGATTTTGCACTTTAAATAATAAATTGATTGATTGATTGATTGATTGATGGACTTATTATCAAGATGAATCTGCATAGTACATAACGCCATTAATCACTGAATTAACGAATCACCTGGCAAGCGCACAAAGTGATCCTAATCAAACACACAGGTGCACGCAAAGATGGATCTGTCTAAAAATGCTCATGAAGAAACCAGTGATAATTTTAAGTTAAAATGTATTAAAAAAAATGGCTAAGTGAACTCATTATATTTAACACTAAAAAGTTACATCGAGGAGGAGGGTATTATATTCAACTATTTATTAGGTGCCCCCGATGCCGATATAAAAGGTGGTGTTCCCAGTTACTGCAGTACACTTCCTACAGTGATTTTAGCCCGTCTCTCAACTTTCATCTCCAACTAAAAAATCCCCCGAAACAATATGCATCATCTGCTGTAAAGGGCCCTGGTAGTGCAGTCAGAGCCCAGTTTGATGTTTTTCCTGCATACAAATAACTTGATTTATCCAGAATTGTACATTGACATGCAATCAAACCTCCATGGGAACCAAGAAGTCAAGGATAAAAGATTCCAGTAGCTACAGTGTATACACCCAGGGCATGTTATTCTACAAAAAAGGCAATATATACCCTTTTCACACCGGAACAAAAACCCTACTAAAATGACACCTGAAAAAAGTAACCACCATTACATTGTCACCAGCCTCAGTTTGAGTATTAGATCCTGTGCCAGCTGCCCAATCCGTACTGCGCATAAACACACAACAACTTACTCTTAATGAGGGCTGTTGTACTTGCCGTGGTAGATAATATTCTATGAGAATAGTATGTTAATTATGGAATGAAGTAATTGTGTTTCCTGAAACAGTCAGACCCTCAGGTAACACTGGGGAAACAGATGTTGCTTGATTGTAATTCTGTAAAGCTAATAAGGCTTAATCCAGCCAGTATTTTCTCCTGAAAAGATGTTTTGTGGGTAAACCCTGTGTGTAAGCACGAAATACAATGGTCTGGGCATCCTGCCTCCAGGGATTTGCCTCAGGCAATTTATTATGCTGGTATGTAGTAGAAAACAAATGGAAAAAAAAAAAAATAATAAATAAAATAACGACAAAAACCTCTCACATTAATGTGTTATATATTTGTTATATTTGCCGAAATGTTTGTTACTTCTCCTGTTTTTTTTTCTCATCCATATATCTTTTTATGGTCATCCTGTAGCTCTTCATCTTCAAAGAGGTGCAACAGGGGAAGACCATTTGTCAGGTTGGAAAGGAGATGAAGATCTGCAGGATTACCATAAAGAGATATATGGATAAGAAAAAAAAAAAGGAGAAGTAACAAAGCCAGGCTATGAAAGAACAGCAGTCTCAAATGAGAACATGGAGAAAGAGCTAGCTGACCATATTAAGACACTAGCAGCAATGTTTCATGGCATGGGTGTCATGAAATGCCGTGAACTGGCATGTGAGTTCACACAAAGAAATAACATTGACATGCCTGCCAGCTGGACCAAAGACGAAGAAGCAGGTTAGATCAAGTATAGGCTACTGGATAGTTATTTTGAGAGGATAGCTTCAACTTAGCCTAAATCTGAATGTAAACTGCAATGTGCTGATAAACTTTTAACCTTTTCTAGGACCTGATTGGTTTGCCTTTAAAGCCTTTAAAGGTAACCACCCACATCACAAAACTTAGTGGTACAGCCAGAAGGGAGCAGAAGTTCATATTTTCCTGCAGCATTGACAAGTAGGATGTTAAGTTGTAGGCCTAGTACGCTGGATCTGTGAAGAGTAAGAGTCAATTAGGTGTTCATGTGATGGTATAGGCGTTGTTTTAGAAAAGTGGCCTTTGATGATGTTAAAACTTTAAATAAATGTAAATACGTAATTTTGTATTGAATCTGTGTTGCTTTTAAAATGACCTATTTTACTTCAATTATCAATGGCACAATTTACCCCAGTGTATTCTCCCTAATGGCACAACTCACCCCGCACTGGGGGCAAGTTGTGCCACAAAACCACTTTTTTTTCTAAAGCTATATTTCTGAAACAGTTTATTTAAGATCCAGAGTGATTGTTCCCAGGGATGCACAACATCCTAAACCATATGTAAACATTTTAGTTGAAGGCATTACTGTAATCCCCTTTGCTTTAAAGGCACTTTAAGTAAAAATTGGCACAAATTACCCCACTCTCCCCTACTGTGCGTTTTAGTACCTTTTTCTTCCTTGTTTCTTAAGGATCACTGGGTGCTTGGTTTGTCTTGTGGGGGGCATGCCTTTGCCTGTCATCTAGTGGCGTTGGCACAGCTGGGCATTCTGTCAGCTGATAAGGAGCAGCGAGGTGGAGAAAAGGCATGGTAACAACTATCCACGCGATATTTCACGTGACTTTTCCGGCTTTTGATTTTAGTATTGTTTCTTATATGAGGCTCCTTTTTCAACTTCAAGGTTAATATTGTTTTTCGCTAATGACAAAACAGTGAATTATCCGTGTATTTATATGGAACTAAGCTTTAGGAGCAGCTCACCTTAACTCAATTTCCATGTTATGTCGCACCCTCAATGGCAATGGCAAAATGCATACAAACAGTCACAGCTTTAGGTTTCATTCTGCTCTGACCCCTACTGATCACTTTGAAGAGATAACTAAAATGGCAACCTATTCTTGAGAGCATTCCTTTAGCATTACCTGTCTGAGGCAGCGCAAAACAAGCCAACAAATCATTCCAGTTCCTGCCTGACACATGTAAGCTCCTTGTCAAGCCCAGGGAAAGATGGTCAGCCTTAGAAAGCTTTCTTAATCCTTCCCATGCATTCTTTCCAGTGACTCCCCTGAGCCTAACCCCGTAACTGGATAGTTATCTAGTCGAGCAGTAAACCTGCGAAAACACAATCATAATGACATCTACACCAAGGGCAGACAGAGACAGAGAAACACACAAGAGTTGGAGCAGCAGAGGAGAAAGCAGGTATTAGCTATAGGGCAGTACATGCAGTCAGGTGAACTGGGGCTTTTCCAAGGACAGAGTTGGGTTCACTTCAAAATACTCTCCACCTTCATTCCGAAAACCATTAGTATCGTATAAATAGTTGACCTGGACTCCTCCGCTGTTTTCCTTTTAGCATATGAGAGCCCGCCCTGGGTTGTGGCCACGATAGTGCTTCCTGTCTGATTAAGTGGCATGGTAATAGACTAATTAACTAACTGTGAAACTTTCAGAGGAGGTTCTGGGGGATTTTCAGCTGTTTCTGTCTCAGATTTCGACTCCTATCTGCACTCAGAGCAAGGACCAAGAAGAAATTCAACAACAGCACACACACAAAAAACGCAAGCATGTATTTGAGGCAAATTATACACATACATGTGCACTTTACACACATGCTATCCCACACATTTGAACACCCCATCCATCATAATGCACATTTTTTACAGACACACACACTCTCTCAACTTCTTTTAATTATACATTTTTCCTGGTGATCTATTTTTCAAGAACCAGGACGAGATTTAATTTTTTTTACAAGGCGTATGTGTGTGATATGGTGGTTGTTAACAGTTTTGGTTGATTATTCCATTCACGTTGTACTCCATGTCCATGCGTCTATCAGCATTGTGCGAGTTGCGAGTGCCACTGCAGTATTTCTATGTTTACAGCGATCAGAAATCAGTGGTATTGTAGTGGAAATTCTCCTTTGTGAGGCAGAGAGTTGCTAAGTCTCCGAAGAACTTCAGAATTCAGCGTATGAATCAGATCTCTTTAATAACACGCAGCGTGGAGAGAAGTCAAAAGCGTTCTCTCCTGAACTCTAAAATGTTACCCCTTAAGTATAGAAACAGAGAGCAGGTTACCTTCATTTACAACTGTCATAAAACATTTTCTTTACATTACAATGACTCTTTGATGTAACAGATGGGTCAGCAAATGTCATCTTATCTACACTTCTGTATCTTCCCACGTGGGAGATGTGCCCCCACCTGTGGCTCTTCTGACACCTCAAGCAAAATGACATTCTCCAACTCTCCTCCTGTCCTTACAGCACAGTTGATCACTAACAGGGAGACTATGTAATTTCTTACAGTATCCCTCAGCCTGGGATATCATTTGAAAATAAGTTTGATATGTGAACACTATATATGTATTGAAGTCTAGTCAGGGGGAACTGGGCCTGCATCATGATTAGGACTCACAATGACGATATGGAGCGTAACGATTCAGTGAGAGCTGTCACTGATTTTATTTACAGCCTTTCATGAATCATACAATCCATCATGTGCATGTGGTGAGGATATTCCACGTTAACTTCTGCTGCACAGAGCACTGTGTGCGACTGACAGCACAGTGATGTCCAGTACAGCATTTCACACACAACAACTATATGAAAAATACAATTGTAATTGGTGAAAAGTGCACAGCATTCATTCTTTAATGCTATTTGATGTTACCTTTGATTATATTAAATAGCAGCTCTTCTGGGTACTTTGTCCTTCTGTCATGCCTGCGCCCTTTTGGATGAAAATCAATTCCCTTCTAATTAGATTGGAGGTAAATGCTAATTCTGGGGTCTCCAAAAATTGTATATAATAACAATAATAATAACAATAATTAACAATAATTTAACAACAACAGTAAGAATACTGAACCATGATTTCCACTGTTAGGAGCACAAATCTGATGGCCAAGCAGGCACACCATCATGTCATGCTGTAGTTGATCTACATTCAGCATTACTATAAAGACAAAATGACAGAAGTAGTGGATGACAAGTGTCCTTTCAGTCCCAGTCCTTTAACGCTTGCGAACATGACACACACAACTACCTTATTGAATGTCCAGGTAATATTTCTGTCCTCTATCACCTTTTATGTCATTAAGACACTTTATCGTAATCTAATTACATCGCTGTGGTGAAGCAGAACAGCCGTTTGTGCTTAATTACCGGACCGTTCTCTGCCATCTGAGAGGGGGGGGGAACAGTGTAACTAGTGTTTCTTCATGCTGTTACAAGGTTCATTATGAAAGATGGGTTGACTCAATTTATGTGTATTATTAACATTAAAACACCCCGTGTTCCTGGCGGTCTGTCAAGTGGACAGACTGGTAAACCAAACCCCACTCTAAAAGGAGGTGTTTTATAGTCAAACCTTATTTTTTCACAGTAAAATCCGTACTAAATTTGCAGTGGTTCTCTTTTGGGTCGCTTTAGTCTACAGACACAATCGCACATCATTGGTTAATGATGTTACACACTCAGTAACATCATTAACGAAAATGTGACAAGATGTTTGACCAAGACTGTCTCACACTCTGTAATCATCCTCTCTGTAGATGACCCGAAGTCACAGAATCTTACTGTCCTTTATTTGAGGAAGTAGATACAAATGTAACATTTGGGATTTTTGATTTCATGACATGAACAATGCAACAGTGCTTTTGGATACTACTCTCTGTTTTCAATCTGGTGCCGACAGTTTCCCAGCCTTTGTTTCACCTAAAGGCGGGCATGGTCGTTCTGGCGAAAGGCAAGTGACATGTGGCTGCTCTCATCTATCATGATAATTTGATCAGATGGTTACCAAACAGTCCGGCCCTCTGCGCTGTGCTCTGAGGGAGGGGGAGGTGAAGGCGAGACAGCACTGACTGAAGAAATATCGATTTAAGATTTGAGTTGGCTGACATTTTTTACAACTGAAGGGTGTCTATGGAATGATTATTATGCACTATTCAAAATTAGTTAGATATTTGGGATACTTAAGTGTTTCACTTGATTGCTTATTCTGTGACACATTTTTATTTAGTGTTTTGATCTATAGTTAAGGTTTGATAAGAAGTGAAATTAAATATGAGATACATTATGTGTAAGCTAATGCTTCTGACGTTTAATTTCTACAATCTACCACCTCTGTGCGTAGACATGGGTCAAGGTTTCTGTAAATTTGCACACATTTTCAAATAAAGGATTCATAGCAATTCATGCTTTGGAAGTAGCAAGGTTTACAAATGGCGTCCGTGGACTGTCGACACAGCCTTCATAAGTCGCCCCACGTTCTCATTCAAGTGTTCCCAATTTTATGGTTTTATTGATACAGGCATGAACAAACTATCCGTCTTTTTATTTGTCAACATAATAGATATTACTTGTAGATTTGGTTGAGGGGCAGGCTGTCCTTCAAACATCCAGCCTCTGCATCTTTCACCCAGAGACTCTCTGGCAGTGAAGAGCAGTTCCAGAGGAAGAGTACAATCCAAGGAGAACAGCAGCCCGCCAATCAGGAGGGACTGCGACTGGCCTGTTTACTGGGGAAACTACAGCTCACAATCCCCTTTACAGTGACCACTATGTGCATAACCTATTATGTAACATGCTCATATATCAACATTTTGATATTTTGATAAAATGTTAATCCCTGATCTGACTTGTGATTAATATATAATATATAAGATATAATATATAATATATAATAACAACATTCCACCCAAGTATGACACATTCCTCTCCAAAAGAAAGACATGACAGTCATGTTACCTAACCTGCTAACACAAGATGGATGCATAAGGCATTAATAATGAGCTTTACTTTCTTCTTGATAAAAAAAAAAATAAAAAATATGTTCCACACAGAAAAAAAATTTCATAAAAACAAAAATTGCTCATGGGAAAAAAAAAATGACTAGGCTTCACACAGAAGATAAAAATTCTCATGAATAAAATGCTCTTTCACATTGTTTCACACATGATTTTTTGGAACTTAGAAAGATTATCTTGGCAAAACTTTTTCTTTTTTTTCTCTTTTTTTTTTTTCCCCACCAGTCAGTCATAAACACAGCAGAGAAAATAGCTGAGATCAGACTTTGAAAACGGATAACCAGAAAAAAAATAAAAATATTTGTTGTACAAAGCATCTGAGTAGTTTCAATTTAAGTCTATATGAACATGAAAAAGGCAACCATTAAGTCCAAGTGGTTTGTTGCGTGTGGTCGGAGGCCAGTTAGTTGGAGGTCCATGGTGCGGTCCTCGTTGTTCTTGGTGTTTGTGAGTGGTCCAGACTAGTACAATGTTTCTTTAGTTGTGTAAAAAACATTATATCCATTTTTTTTTTCCAGGGATGTACTTTATTTGCTTACAGAACAGAAAAGTGAGATCCAATCTCAAGTGGTGTCTCGATACACATGTTGAGACGCATGTCAGTGCTAGGTGTGAACTGACAGGCTTGAAGCTGTTCACTCCTGATTGGGTCATTTGGGTGGATGTTAAAACCAGGTCTGAATTCCCTCCCCAGCTCTCTTTCTAACTCTTCTTTTTCAGCTTAACCAAACCAAAGGACTTAGATGCCCCACTCTCACCTGGATTCTTCTCCATTTATCTTAACTCTCTGCTTCCCTGCCACTTTGTTACTTGTAGGCTCTTCATGGTTGAATTGGGATTTGAAAGGTACATGGTATCTTGTGCGATGTATTAGGTTGTGCTTTTCCCCTTTTGCCTCTTTGCCCCGTTCCAAAATTCCAATATGATAGACCTGAGAGGGGAGCCACTGTGAATCTCTAACCAACCCGAACCTGACTCTAAACTTTAGGTATTAAAAGCGTGTAAAGAGCAAATTCAAAAGCAATATAGCGTACATCAACATTAACACATTTCTCACACTTTTGCATCATCCAGTCCAAAACACATGACAGTCTGTGGGCCCCCTCCTCCTCCTCCTCCAGACACAGTCCTCAAATCTCTGTGATGCATACACCACCGTCCCCATACATACCAGCATCCCCGTTCCTTGCCCTTCCTCCCCCCAAGCTAGCTGCTGCTGCTGCTGTCACATTGAATTTCCCAACGTGTCATTTTTGCCGTAGCCTCATATCCAGCGGGGACAAAATGAAGTCTCCTCGAAGAGAGAGCGTCCTGCAAGGTGTGAGTGCCAGCTCCACTGTCTCCTTCTGCCAAAAGCCAGGAAGAGGGAGGGGGTGGGGATAACAACCCGCTGACTCTCCTCCATTTTGCATTTCCTCTATGCTCATTTTCTCAAGAGCTCCTCATCTATTTTGCCAGCCGAGTTCGTTCTTGTTAAATAAGGCATGAGTCATCTACGGCGCTCAGCAGTGAAATGATGCCACCCATTTCAGTGCAACAGTTGTGAGCTGGAAGGGAGCTGTGGATGTGGAGGCCTGCAATAAAACAAAAGAAAAGATACAATTATGTCAAATAAAAACAAAATACAAAAGGCTGGTTGTGCAGTGGGTCCTGGGTTTGATTCCTGGCTGGGGTCTCTTGAATTTGCATGTCCTTTATTTGCATAGGTTCCCTGTGGGTACTCACCCTTCCTCTCAAAGACATGCAGGTTTGTTAAATGATGGATAGATAGAAAAATAAAATTAAACAAAAAATGACTTCTAGTATATCTTCATTTCTTCATTTTAATGCAGAATTAAGACTCTGAATGAAATATGGACGAAGCTTCTGGGTCTGTAAAGCGAGGCACGTAACATACTAACTCACTGAGGCCTTGCTGGTTCATGTCATGGAATATCTTGAAATTGTTTATGTAAAAACATATGTTAAATTCAAGATACCTAGCAAAACCGTATAGATGTACACCAAATTCACAAGTTTTTGTGAATATTGTGTATTTTAAACCTCACTAACTGCTTAGTTTTTCTACTCGATAGCGATTAAATTTGTCTTGAACATCCAGGGAGCCATAATGATAATTTGCAACACACATTTAATAGTTGGTGGAAAATGGTTTCAAAAATCTAATTCATAATTAATCACCACTCCAGTTCTCACTGTGTCAACAGAGTGTTGATTCTGTGAAAACCGCCACAGGTCTTGCTAAATATAAACTTGGAGGTGAAAAACCCACCTTTTTAAGACAGCTTCAGTGTAAATCTTCCAAAGAAAGATTATTTCATTATTTCCTCGAAACATTCTTTTATCTGAAAGTGTTTATATTCATTGCTGTTTGGTTCATATGATGATGTCAGAAATGAGTTTGGACATATTTGAAACTGTGAAACAATATATGTGTATTGAGCAAAGGACCTAAAATTATTATTTTGTCCATGGAGAACAAGATGACATCTTCTAGTCTGCAACAAACAAACAGGTCATGGTGGGTTTACACTTTGGAACAACACTCAGTTTATAGCTATGTCTTTTGTGTGTTGCCTGAATACTTATTCTTTGGGAATTTTAAATACATTGTGTCAGCTGTTCATTGCTATTGGTTCCAACACAGCCATGGTAAAGGATATTGCAGCTTAAATCAAACGTCAGACATGTAGGAAACTAGAAAGACAAAACCCCAAAGACTGCTGATAGATGAGCCTGTTGGTTTTAGCATGAAAATTCTGTGAATCATATATTATGGCCACATCTCAACACAACTGATCACCATCGCCAGGATGTGACACTCTCCACTACAGCCATCAAGATGCCAAATGAGTATCTTTGCATATCTGCATGCTGTGTCAACCAGTAGGAGTCCATATACTTGGAGAATATATGGTAAGTTCTCAATGCTTGGGGTGGAATAAATGATACACGTATTGTCTTTCATATTTTCCATTGTATGTGTTAGTCGATTGCAGCTGCATCACAGAACTTGTAAGTTGCAGTGAAAGCTTCAATCATCCAACCTCTCTCAGATTTACAGATAATGTCTTACATACATATATGGCATGTTTGTGATGATGATAATGCTAACAGGGAAGGAAACAGCTTTAATAGTACTAGGTAACAAATGATCTGTTTTACTGTTATCTGGCGAGAATATTTAGAAAATAAACTGTTGAATTTACATTTATACTCCAATCGAATTTAATAGAGTTGGAGACTACACAACGAGTTCTCCTAGATTTGATGACTAAGTGCAAATGTAGGGAGCCAGCATATCATAGAGTGCCCCTCTATAAACCCAGGAACCTTTTAGGATTTGTGAATATCTCATAATGGCCTTTAAAATGAACACTAGAATCATCAAATCAGCCAATAAGAAAGATTTGCCCACTGTTCGATTGCAAGGTACAAGGTTTCTTCATTTTGTACAACAACATGCTAGTTGTAGTACATGCTATGCTAGGCTACTCACAAATTGAGGATATGAAAATGATATAATACAAACTCAAAAACAAAGTCAAATTCATTTTATGTGTACACATACTTTTCTTAACAAGGTAACAAGTTGCATCAAAAACAGCAAATACTAGCATGACACTCAGTAGATCACATAGAGGCCTAATCCAATATCAAACTCAAGAGCTCAGTATCACTCTAAATATTAAACAGTCCATAACTGTTCGACTATAATTTAAGCTCAAGCCCTAACCCTTCAGGCATTTACAATGTTTTATTCTGTTTGAGCTGCGCCTTCACAGTGCAGGTCAGTCAACTCCTGCACAAAAGTGCACATCCTTGCACAGTGGCTCTTTTGATGCCATCAACTCGGTACGCTGCTCCTGGGAAGCTGAAGCATGAAGTCCCTTTCGGGGATGCAGAGCATTTTCCCTTGTCAGCCAACTGAAATTGAACCTAGACAGTCAGCAGCAGTGGCGTGCGCAGACTTTTTGAAGGGCAGGGACGAAAAGAAGGGCACTTAAGCACGTGTTTTGGCTCCCAAGAGGACACTTTAGCGCGCGTTTTGGCTCCCAAGAGGGCAGTTTATCATGTTTTAACCAGCCAAGGGGGCAGTTTAGTGTGTTTTGCCAACCAAGAGGGCACTTTAGCGCGCATTTTGGCTCTCAGGAGGGCACTTTAGCATGCATTTTGGCTCTCAGGAGGGCACTTTAGCGCGCGTTTTTCAACAACTGGGCCACGAGGGGGGGGCGACTGACCCCCTGCCCCCCCCTTGTGCACATCACTGGTCAGCAGAGACTAACTCCAGG
Source organism: Sparus aurata (assembly GCF_900880675.1). Classification (NCBI taxonomy): domain Eukaryota; kingdom Metazoa; phylum Chordata; class Actinopteri; order Spariformes; family Sparidae; genus Sparus; species Sparus aurata. The sequence goes on along the minus strand of NC_044204.1, from coordinate 9,136,664 downwards.
TGATCTATTTGTCATTATCCCAACACAAGAATGTATAATGAATAATCAAATCGTTTTGAAATCAATTTTATTTATATAGCCCAAAATCAAAATTACATTGCCTCAATGGGCTTTACAATCTGTACAGTGAATGACATCCTCTGTCCTTAGACCCTCAATCCGAATGAGGAAAAACAGACAACAAAACAGTTTGCAAAACTGCATTGACAGAATATCTGGTACAAATTACGTAACATATGTAAAGTGTGTGGATCCTTGAAACGACTGAGCAGGCCTAGGCATTGCCAAGTGCTGCCCGGGCCACACGACCTCCTGTCAACAATGGTGGCCTGGCAGAGGGCAGGCCATACAAGATAATTAGCAGTAAAACAGAGAAGATCAGAATGAAGAGGCATAAAATTGTAATGAAATAAGGAAATAGTAAAATAGAGGAGAGCAATGATCCAGCGGAGCCCAGGGTATGACAATCCATATGCATCAATATGTTTATGGGGCAAGAGTTAGCAGAGGTAGATGGTCCCAGGGGCCCGTGGCCCATCAGGAGGGATACTGAATGAAAAGAGAGGAGGAGGAGGAGGAGGAGGAGGAGGAGGAAGCTATAGAGAGTGGACAGTGAGAGAGCAACACAGCTTGCAGCTTGAGAGACTGGGACGACCCACTGAATACGCTAGCAATCAAAGCCAAGAACTCATTAAAGGCTCATTCAAAGAAGTAAGTTTTGAGTTTAGATTTAAAGGCATCAATAGAGCCAGATTGTCCACATACAAACACGTACACAACAAGGGAATAATTCTAAATTTGCGTCAGGGAGTATGTAACATCAGCAACAAGATGGAGATGATAATATGGTCAGAATCTCCACATTAAAAGTTCGACATCAGGTAAACACTGCCCATCTACTTCGACTGTATGTGAAAAAGAAAAGATGGGAAAACACAGGGTCCACCTTCCCTCATCCTGCAGTAGTCGGGCGCTCTGTCGGCTCGCTTGATATAAAAACACACAAACAATGATTATGCAGATGAGTGCTCCTCCTCCTCCTCATGCTCGTTGAATTCACGCTCCACCCCTTGCCTAAACCAAAGCAAGAGTATTTCAGATAGGCGAGAACGTGTCCGACATGGTCAATATCTTGTTGTTTGCTCCATGCGGATGGAGACAATATGAGAAAACTGCTATAAGTGAATCACTGAAGAACTCTGGGATGTGAGCAGTAATTCACGAGTTCTGAAGCCAGACTACTTACATCACATTATGACACAAACCTCTTTAGGCATTGAGATGCAAATTTTAGGTTTATTTTCCGGCTGGGAGACTATAAAGAAGCTGAAGGACATGAAAAAAATCAGAGAGCAAAAGCAGTGAGGTTGAGTTCAGCTCATCACTACATTGAAAGCCCTCTCTGATGGCATGTGACATGTCAGACAGACATGCACAACATATCTATCGCCCAATAATATTCTCTTTACCTCTCTCTCTGATATTGATTTGACTCCAAAATGTAGGGCCCTTTTTTGCCCTCAACCCACATAATCCCATGCTGCCTTCCATTATTATGCCGCTAACTCAACACTGCCTCTTTTTTTCTTTTCTTTTTTTTATTCAGTGCTCACCCGCTGTCTCTCTGGGTTAATGCAGGAACATTGGTATTCTTGTGCCGAACACAGGACAGAAGATGGGATGTGTAGCAGGTCAAGTCTGCCTCGCTTTCATCCTGGTGCCTTTGAACAGATAAAGAGACTCTAATTGCATTTGCATAATCACGCTAAGACAACGTCTCTCTCTCTCGCTCTCTCTCTCACACACACACACACACAAACACTCACACACACTCTGCGACTCCGAGCATGCATACCTCGTAAGAGCAGTGAGTATTCATCTGCACAGATTAAGATTCAAGAAGTGTTAAACAAAAAAGTACACACACTCACACACACACACACACACTGACTGGAAGTAACCAGTCACCTTACTAAGTAACATGTATTTAGTACTTAAGGACTTTATTTTTTGATTGACAATTAAATGATCAGTCCAACCCAATGTTGTATGAATTAACAATTTGATTATATCAAACTGAAGTAGGTCTGAGCAGTGTGAGAATGTCGTTAGTTTTGCAGGTGTTTGACCGTAAACTATAGATTTGGACAAATCAACACGTTTACCTGACGACGATGGTAAAAGTCGGAGGATTGGCAGAGTTAGAATTCATCCTGGTGGACCAAATTTCATGACACTTCATCTGACATTGAACTTCAAACCACAAGTCAAAATCTGCAAGTGTTACAAGATGGAAAGTCAGTAGGGTAAATGTCTGTGAGCCATGAATGTCTGTACCAAGTAGTTGCTGAGATGACGGGTAACGGGAAAACAGTAACAGATTTCACAGGCCGGCAAACTTCAGGTTCAGTAGCTGGTAATTACCAAGTTCCATATTTGACATTTCTTAGAGTAACCCGCCAATTACCACAATAATTGCCTCACAATGTACTGAAAATCACCCCGACACGATTGAACAATAATATTCAGCTATTTTACAATAAGCAGATAATAAAGAGATGGTCATGTCTTTAATGCATTTAAAGGTGACAGACATGAAACATAAAGACTGATTGTTGATTGTTGAATTTGTGACAGTTCAGTTCACGCAGTCATACACTGGATTTGATGAGCATGGTGTGTCGAAGGTGTTTGACAGTTGTGTGTGAGTGGAAACACATTCAACATGCTAACACATATTAGACTACATCACCCAGATGTGCCAATCCCTGTAGTGAGGTGCATGAATAAAGACATGTTTAACAATGTATTAAAGCTGTTTTGAAGTGGCCTCAAGACGTTAAAGCAGATAGGGCCAAAAAAATTACTGAAGTTATTCGCATTTATATCACGTTTACATTTGTTTTTATAAGTCCTGCATATAAATGTGACCTCCGCGACAGTGTACGCTCACTGTTTTAGTGCTTAATGCACTATCAACCAAGGTGAAGTACGGCTTTTAGTTTCTATGCTCCCACCCTGTTGTACATGCTTCCTGAATACCTGCTCATTCAGATCAGGGCTTAAAACTTTGCTGTTTACTGTGGATTATATAAGGCTTAGTATATAAGTAATAAGTATACAGTACATAACCTCTTTTTAATCAGTGACTATCTATTGAATTGCTTTTGTTATTATTGTCTTCAAAATGCAATTTCAAACCTTTCCTCATTGTTTTCATCATTTATAGATTTCTGTGCCCTTGTAAAGCACTTTAAATTGTGCGGTGCTATCTAGATAAACATGACTTGCCTATAGGCTGTACCGACTACTTCAGGCGGATCTAGGTGGACAATGTAACTGTAACACTGCACAAGAGTGAACAAAAAACAAACAAAAAACATGCTTGAGACCATCTTTTGACAAACGTCACATCTGTCAACATACACCCATTCTGACCCATGACTACTCAGTAGTCGCTACTAAATAATTATGTGAGTACTTAGTCCTCATGGGTAAGACCACACCAATAATTCAGCCTAAAACTGCTTCTGTAGTAGTTCCTGCTACAGCAGCCTGTAGATGTAAAAGTGTGGCAAAAATGACCCTGTGGACCCGGTGAGGTTGTTTTCCTGCAATATCTTCATAATGAAAAGTTGTTATCATTTTATTTTTCATATTTGATGTCATGCTATTTAAATGTTTAATGGTTAAATGTTTTCCTTCCCCAAGCTTCCACAAGTGGGTCAGAAACTAGCCGCATGCATTTCTTATGGAGTCTCATAAGAACCTTTGATTTTATGTTGTTGTGATTTCTCTTTTGTCTGTTTCAGAGGGAGAAAAAAAGACAAACACTGAAACATATATACCACATTAAAGCATGCAGAATCTCTGGATGAGGTGCTACTCATGTGGGCTGTCTGGCTGCTCTTACACATTAACACGGTTGCTGAAATGAAAAGCGAGAGATTCCAGGTGGAAAATAGCTGCTTAGGTCGGCAGCGTCTCGGCAGCGTGTCTTCAGCGTACGGGGGTAAGGTAGTGCTGAATGTTACAGGAAGGGTTTTAATGTATGAACAGACTGCTGGCCTGTATGCTTCAGTCTGTGTAAACAGTTAGGGCAGGCAGGCTTGTTTTCTCTACCTAACCTCATTTCACTTCATCAAAACACGTCATTCCTCTGAAAGGTCAACATATAACATACACAACAGCTGCCAAGGCTCACACACCATGTGCATATTTGGCTTTGCCGTCCTGCAGCGCAGCAGCCATTCAGAATCACACTCGGGATGAATAATGGTCACATTTTCTGCCCCATGTTTTGTTCTGCTAAATTCTATTTTAGGATTTTCTGCTCTGTTTTCTCCCCCAGCCTGCACTCGGGCTCAGTTTAGAGATGTGCAGCAGGAATTTTAAGCAAAAAACCAGGCAAACTCCTAATTTAATTATTCAGTCATTCTTCACGAAGGGTCAGTGGAAATTAATTGGAGAGCAGCGCATGTTGGATTAATTTAAATGTACTTCTTTGTGTAGCCTTACAACTTTGTTCAATGGCCAGTCAAGGTTTTAGCCTGCAAGGCCTGCTGGCTGCATTTGACTGAAAGGAACATGCAGAGAAAAGCTCATTTGTCGTGCCATTAATATTACTGTTGGTGCTACTATTACCCCTACTGCTACCACTGCTAATAGTTTTATTAGCTACTTAGCTGACTGACGTTAATTGAAACCCATTCTCACATCAGATTTATAGCTACTTCAACACACAACATAGAACATAATAGGATTACAATAATGGCTCAAAAAATGTGTGTTTTTCTGCCCATTCTTTTCTATTGTTCTGTCATAGTTTCTGCTTAAAAATGCATTTTGATAATTTCTAGTGGTAAATGCATGATTATTGTCCTACTCTTTGCTCAGTGAAGGTGTTCGACCTTTCAATTGCTTGTTGTTGCAAAGATTTTTTTTCATTTCTCACCAGAAGTAATGATACAAAGAAGGGCATTTTACCATGTTACTGTGATGAACACTGTGAAATCTTCTTTGAATTTCTGACAGACTAGGTGTTGCTGCCTAGGAGCAAAATATGTTTTAACTGTTGTTAACCACAGACCTTATTCCAGGGATCAAACCAAAAACCCATTAAAAAATGCCCATTCTTGTCAAGCCTAGGGCTTACTGGTCTTCACAATAAGTCATGTTCGGTGTGCCAGTTTACTGTTGGCAGTGGTGGTGTACAGTCGGCTTCCTGTCTGCTTGAAATGATTTGAATAGCTGTCATTACACTGTAAACCCAGATGTAGTATTACATAAACTTTTGAGTGGTCATCGTTTATTGTTTTATGTTTTGTTAGAAACCTCTAACATTGCTGAATCAAATTAGTTGTTTGCATTAGTCAGATGGAATATGCAACTATCATTCAATTAAGCACAGATAACTTGTAAGTTTGTATAAGGGAGAGGAGTAGTTTGATTGATATTATCAGCGTTGTTTGAGAGTTAAAACTTTTTTTATAGTTTGAAGAAAATATATATGATGGAAACTTGCTGTGTGTTTTTAATGTAGACCTTGCTTGCTTGTTGTTCCAATACTGAAGTGTCTCTTGCACAGTCAGCTGTCTTATTCAGAGCTGTTGGTTTATTATGCAGATACAGAGGGGGGAGAAGTGGGTAGTGTAGCCAAACACTGCACTCAACTATAAGAACTGCTACTTTGCAAAAACAAGTAGGCCCACTTGAGTAGACGTAAAGTGTGATGGCCCTAGGCCAGTATCTGTGTTGTCCCGTTTCTTTAGTCCAAGATGCATGCATGTTCCAGCTTTTATGTGTACACAGTTTTCATTTTGAACGTAAAGTTTTATGCATCTTGCACCTGAACTTTATAAACTTTAAGACCATTTCGTGTTCATCAACTCACGGAGGCAGGAATGAGTTTGTTTTTCTTACTGCTTCCTTCAACATATCATTCAAAGTTACATCACACTTGTCCTATGCAAGTCTGCAGCACCCATCTGTAGCACTTAGCACAGATGGTGAAAGGTGGCAGTTTGGAAATTTTGAGTCACATTCATCTCCTGATCCAAACTGAGAAAGAAGAATATTTGCTGGTAATCTCATATCACAGTGGGAGGAAAGAAAGCATGGAGCGACACCAGTGGGAGGGCGTTCTTCCGAAAAAAGCGCTCACACACTTAACCGCTGTGTGAAGCCAGAGCACAGCTTCTCCTCAATAGGAAGCATTCACCGATTGAAAAGGAAGCTCCACACCGAGCATTCTATAGCTCAAATGCTTTTAGTTCCATGTAGCTGGTTGGTAATTGCTCCAGTTATGTGCAATTAGCTGAATGTATCTTTGCGTCTCACTACTATGCCCCGGTCATTATCACTCTTTCAGTTCAGGTAGACTGCACATGATCAACAGTATGGTACTCAAACACTCCCACAACTCACTGATTGCTAGCTATAGGAAACTGCTTCATAAAAATATTATTACATTTTGTATTTGCATAAAAAATATATAGAACAGATGATTTCCAGGTATCACTCTGCGTTTCTTCTTCTTTTCCCCCCCATGAGGTCAGGTTGAAAAAGAGCTGTGATATTTGAGGCCTGTTAAACTATTAAATGATTGATAACCACATTTCAGGCCGTTTCATTTTTAATCACAGCTCCAATGATGTATTTAATGGGCCTGGACCTTGATGAAGATGCCTGTTAAATAAGGTAGGTGTTGGGAGGGAAGAGGGGGAATAATAAGCAGCACTTACAGCAAGAAAATAGAAATACAGTTTTGCTCATAAATATTTTGTCTGTCTTTCAACTGTCTGGATGTAATGCAAAGTTCCAATTTTGGATCTAGTTTTGAGTGAATCCAAAATTTGGTATTCATCAAAGGTGACACGTTTTCTTGCTGCCAAATTTCTCACTAAAATGTATTTTGTGTAAAAACATCTAGAAAGCTGATTTAAAAAGTATATATGTAATCTTAAGTCGTGCATTGTTTAAATTCATATTCGCTGGCTAGCATAATTCTTTGTGTCATTGGTTAGCCAGTATTATATTTCTTTACCATCAACAATTGAATTGCATTAAACAGGCTGCAGGAATATATAATATTTCATGGATGTGTTTCCTGAAAACAGGGACTAATACCATGGCTCCATGCACTTTACTTGAAGGTTTACAAAAATTGGTAATTAGTGAATCATACTAGTTTATGCTGCTCAGTGGCTGATAATCAGCTACAACTCATGAAGAAAGTAATTGTCAATGTTAATTAGCAGATATTTATAAACTAATCATTATCTAATGATTCATTAATATAGTAGTTCCTATTGTATTGCTTACTTGTTCCTCAGTAAGTACCATACTTACATGTTTGTACTATTGTACCTTATGTAGTGTAACCATTGTTAATTCCATACCTGACACAGACAAAATAAAATGTCAGTCTCTGTTCCGTTTCTTTGCAAGCCTTGTCTGTATGCAGCCAGAGATAAATTGCGATAAATGAAACTGCTCTGTAACCTTCCTGTATGACTGTGAATGGACTTCCAGTATTTGGAGTTCTGCAAGAATAAGCACCTCCTGTAGTGAAAATGGCCAAACTGGTAGTAGGTAATTCTCTCAAATAAACCTTTCAGCACATCATATCAGCATGTTCTGTTTGAGCACTCTAAATGACGGCGTTCAGTTTTTGGATCAAGTAGGTAGTTGACAATAAGTTGTGAATAGTCTACAGCTGTTAAATTTCAGATTCATATTTAATCAAAATTTCTTATCTCGGTTGCCCATTTTATTTTCAGGTCACAACTAGAAGTATTAATTGGCTGAATGAGGCTCTGTTTCTACCTTCTCATTGCATAAAAGTCCATCATCAATGGTAACCCCCATGACTGTTTAAAAGGGCCCTTATAAACAGTCTGAAGTCAAGAGGATTGCCAAAACAAAACATCAACCGTGGCTTTTCAGAGCCATGAAATGATCTAACGGGTGGTTTCCCTTATCCGATGTAAGAAAAGTTTTCACCTCGATTTGGAGCTTCTTTAAATATAATATTTTCCTGATGTTCCTTTTGTGTGGCTATTTTCATTGGCATTAGTTGTAAACCAAACCTAATAAGATTTGATAAGAAATTTTAAGGGGATTGTAAAGAATGTCACTCCATCGAACTAGCTCTATTTGCCCAGAACCAAACAGCAGACTATGTTAACCTGTATCTAGACCACAAGCATGTCACAAATTTGTTCAAACACACGCACACATCTCAGGTAACAGATAGGGTCTCATGCAGCTGTCTGCAAGCCACTATCTCAGCTGCATCTCATGGGTGTAACTGCTGGGTAAGAAAATCAATACATAAGAATCACAGCACATCACATACGAATTGTGATTCTTATCGCCCATGATTCAGAATCTATTCACAATAGAGTGAGTAAAAAATCGATTATATAAATATTAATTAGTAGCAGGAATAAAAAAGGAATTTAACTTGAAGCACCTGTACAATTTTCAGTGCATACACGCTAGAGTTATCTTGAAGTTCATCTTCAAACAAGGGAGCCTGGATAATTACCTTTGCAAGATGAACATTCGACAGGCCACATGTTTGTGATTACTTTTTATGCCATCACGAGATGTCACAACGTAACATTAACGGAGCAGAGCAGTGGTCAGCAGTAACAAACAAGACCAGCTGACAACCGCTATCAAGCTAACGAACACACACAGCATTAAACACACTGAACAAACTCTGTGGTGAAGATAATATCTGCTTACAATGATGGACCCTGGAGCTAACAGTGCAGCAGAGAGGCTGCTCTTACTGCTCTACTTATAGAGTTAATAACACAGCAGAACCTCATTTGACAGAATATCAGTGATCAGTGCAGGTCATTGGTGTGGTTTCTACCTTCAGATCAGATCACATGCATATTCATAGAGGAGGAAAATCACAATCTTGAAGAGTGAAACAATTGTTTCACTCTTCAAGATTGTGATTTTCCTCCTCTATGAATTCTCATCTCTGTTTTAAATCTTGCTGACATCGGTCAGGGATTGTAGTAAATGGTGTACAGGTAAATTTTTGTAGACAAGATTAAATATAGATATAATATGGTTTGACAGACCAAACAGGGGACAAAGGAGGGCTTTGCAGCTGCCAGAATTGTGTGTCCAAGATGTTTCATTCCTGTTGGTGCATTTTTAAAATTGTATCTGGAGGAATGTAAACAGCAGCAAAAAAACTTTGGTGAATTCTCTGGGCAGATTTATACTATGGCATTCAAAATTTGAAACTAAAAGATAGCATTGTTTTGGAGTTATTTAGCAATGAATGCACTCAACATTGGAACCCTGTATTCAGATAGCTTTGTCTTCAATGAATGAAGGCTGAACTAAATCGAATGTGACCATTGTGGAGAGCCTTTTAGGGAGACGACTCACAAAGAATGAAGCAGAGGCTGACATTAAAAAACTCTACTGACTCTGTTCTTCTCGGACACACTCACACACATAAGTGCACACACGTACTTGCAAACACACAGAGTCCTTGGTGGATAAAGGAGCGTTGAGAGCCTAATGGTGCATTGCAGGTGTGTTCTCAACAATCCATTTGTCCGGAGAGTCATTCAATTTAATGCCTGCGTATTCTCATGGACTTTCAGCACACTGTGTGCTTCCTTGCTTTCACAGAAATTCAGAAATGTAGTAAAAATGTAAAGCAGTTTCCATCAGTTATCATGTATGTGAACAGATGACATCATTAATCAACAACAAGTCACTCTGCTACAAGATACATCGTTGTTATTAGCCGCTATGTCTCATGTCTTAGCTTCCTTCAGGTCATGCTTTTGTTTTTCTTGTCTTTTAGTCCTGTTTCCTGTTTTATTTTGGTGTCTAACTCTAATTCTGTGCCAGTTTGTCTTTGTCTTTCCATAGCAAGCGTTCCAGCATTTATCCTCTTTATAGCCTGTCTAGTGTTTGACCCTATTATTGATCCCGATTTTTTGCTTTTGACAATCATTAAAATTGTTAAATTGTTGAGCTTACATGTGGCTTGTATCCTCTAAGTGTTGCCTGTTCTTTACATGCTTCCTAATTTACAGTGATGAGTTTGATGGACAGTTTTCTTCATTTGTACGAATATGACAGCTCAATGTGTTAGAGCCTATAAGATAAAATTACCAATATATTTTTATACCACTTATCTGGTTTTTAATTTTGTCACTGTCACCTGTCACTGTATGTATTTTCTGTTGCACGTTATTATTACTTAACTGTTGCTCACATAGCTGTCCATTAAGTCTAGTTCAGAGTTGTCATTGCAACTAACCTGCCGTTTTTGGATTCATCAAAGGGCAAGGGCACTCACTCACCTGGCTCTGGCTGGTTATCTATGTGAACACTCTGGAAGTAAAACACACTGTGCAAAATGATGAAGGCCAGTCTCTTAGAAGTATTCATACAAGGTACAGGGTAAATGTTTAGTCCTTGTGTCCTGTTTTTATTTATATATATATATATATATATATATATATATATATATATATATATATATATATATATATATATATATATTCATATATATATTTTTATTTTTTTTATTTTTTATTATTATTATTATTATTATTATTTTTATTTTTTATTTTTTGGAGCAATGGGTAGTTGAGGATAAGTTCAGGAGCCTCAGGGCCTAGGGAAGGAAGCTGCTCTGTAGTTTGGTGGTATAGCAGTAGATACTTCTGTATGTTTTGCCAGATGGCAGCAGGGTGAACAGACTGTGGCTGGGTGGCTGTTGTCTTTTAGCATCCTTTGGGCTCTGTGCAGACATCTCAATTCACAGATGTCACTGATGCTTTGTAGATGGTGCCAGTGATGTTTTGGGTGGTTTTAATCACCCACTGTAGAGCCTTCCTGTCCTAGGCCATAATGAACTGTGCCAGTTTGTGAAGCTTCCAGTCAGGATGCTCTCTATTTCTACTCTGTAAAATTTGGTCAGAATCATGCTCTGGACTTTATTCTTTCTATGTTTCCATTGGAAGCAGAGCCTTTGCAGAGTTTTTCTTAACCAGGGTGCTAAGTCTGTGATGACACAGATAGGTTCTCAGTGATGGTAATTCCAAGGAACCTAAAACTGCTCACTCTGCAATATTGCTAATTTCCTCCCAGTATGAACTCTTGATCGTTGTTTATACTATGGCTAATGATGGTGGTGTCATCTGCATACTTCAAGATGTCTCTTGATGTCTGGGAGTGCAGTCATAGGTGCACACCACAATTATTGATACTCAGTGTTGGGGAGTAACGAATTACATGTAACGACGTTACGTAATTTAATTACAAAATGTACGTAATTGTAATCCGTTACATTACTGGGAGAAAATATGTAATTAAATTACAGTTGCTTTTGGAAATTTCAATGATTACAACTTAAGTTACATTTGAAAAATCACAGCAAAAGCTTGGATTTATGAAATAGTTTTTCGCCCCTCCTGGATTCATGTTTGTTTTTAGTTTTTTTCATATCAATATCCTCCTTCCAAAACTGACGCTTGTGATTGGCTCTCTCTGGTCATGTGCCATTCGACTCAACCGACAAACCGTACGGCGGCAGTCAGACTCAACAGCAACAGTGTCGGCGGCGCACAAGATGTTCCTGTGCTGGAAACACAGAAAACACTTCATACAGACAGAAGCCAGGCTTCCCTGTATACAAAGGTGGCTCTCTGTTAACCCGGCTAGATCACCATGGTAACTTATGCTTAGCTCATAACCTGGTCCCGACCAGGTTCTGTTCAGAGTTTAATCATAAAATCGGCTCTAAAAGCGCCGCTGTTTCACTATTTAACTCATTTACAGCTGGCGTCACCTTTCCTTTGAAAGTCCAGTGGAGCTGGATCAGAACATTTGTACGGAGGGAGAGATCGCGCTGACCCGCTGCTGTTTACTTTCTCTCTGAGCGTCTCTACAGATGTTCAGCTGAGGGGATACGCTGCTCAGCTGATGATCCGACTCGCGTCAGGAGGTCATTTATTAGGCTGTAGCCTGTTTACTTTATATACAGTCAGTCACCACTGAAAGAAGTTGTGCGCTCGCAGCAGGACAGATAATTTAACTTAATGTGGCCATGAATAAATGAATAGTTTCGCCTGTTATGTGTTGCCCAAACGCAGTAAATCTTGAGTAGGTCTTCTCTGTTTTCTCACATTTAAAAAGATCTTTGTACAGAGACAACATGAGATTTGCTTGTAGCTACAGCACCTAAAAAACCCACTGTAACCTATTTTCATATGCACACCAGCCTCGCTTTCAATAAAACACACACTGGCATTTTATAATTGCGATCAGTGAAATATATGAAAACAATCTAAAACACAGTTTAAAACAACAGTTGTTGTTGCTCTAAAGCTTCATATTTAAAAGCAGCTCAATGTAGAGCTGTCAGAAATTAAAATCAGCCTCCTCTTGTCATATTTGCAGCAACACTGTTGCTTCAGGCTGTGATCAGGCTTTTTATATCGCTCATACTCTCTCCATTAAAACAACCTGCTCCTCTTGGCTGAAATCAGCCCGTTGTCGCTCCATTTAGTGAGGAAGTGAGCCTACTTCAGTACAGGCCGAAGGTCAGACTCATAATATATGGTTCAACCTTTGAACTGAAAGGTTTATCACACTATAGGTCTTAAAATGTGAAAATTCTAAATTAAGAAAAGTAATCAAAATGTAATCAAATGTAATTAGTTACATTACTTTGAGAAAGTAATTGAAATAGTTACACTACTATTACATTTTCAACAGGGTAACTTGTAATTGTAACCAATTACATTTCCAAAGTAATCTTCCCAACACTGTTGATACTGCAATTAAGGACACCTAGGCAATAGAAAAGAATGAAAAAGTCCAGTGTCCAGCTCAAAGCACACACCTTCTGTGTTCAGTTGTTAGACCTCAGCTGATAGCCTTTCTAGGCAGTGAAGGAAAACTTACCTCATGATAGTTCCTTCTTGATCCACAAACTCATTCAGACAGGTCAGCCTTGTCAGATATATATAAAGGATGGTATCAATGCAGCCAACCTCATATTACAGAAGAGCTGGCAGCAGCAAAGCTGGCATACCCGAGTATATCCAAAGGGATGCATATCCAGAATAGTATGTTGTGCTACAAGAGAACAGAACAATAATAAGATGTAGTGCAATCCTGGTTCGTGATCCATTCATGTGTTATGGTTTCTTGTGGACTGGCAGACGTCTGAGACATGCATCAATCGATCTTGAAGTGAAAATCTGAAGCCATGTCACAAGATTGGCGGGTTAGTGTTGGATAGTGGGTAGTAATTAGTTACTGCTCAATAAAAAAGGGTAACAAATTTCTGAAAGGAAATTTGGACTAAATAAACAAGTTCTTTAGTTCTCTAATATGCTACTGTATGAATCAATCAGTTAACCAAGAAGTGAAGATGAAGTCCGGTATCCAGTATCATTGGACTGATGTGATGTGAATATCGTATTCTGGTTGTTCATTGTTGAGTGAGGATGTCCTGCATCATTCTAATATTTTTTGGCGAACAGCATATTAGCATAAAGAAATAAAGCAAATTAAAGTGATAAAAGAGATCCCGTCCTCAGGAGGACTGAGGGTGCCACCCTCCTCTGACAGCACTTTCCACACTTATCTAACCTGGCCTGCAGTTGTTGCTGTTCATTTTAATCATAATTTCAATAATTCATTTTTCAAAAGAAGAGAGAAAAGTCATTTTAGAAATGATACTGAGATTTGGTTATGGTTAATTTAAATTCCCTCGTGCTCACAAGTTTGCTTTGTTGAGCAAATCTGTGATTGGATGTGCCTGAATGTCCTCAAGCTAGGGTGGATGCCAGTAAGTTATGGGATTTATTTATTTTGCAGAGGCAAGTAGCAGAAGCTGTTGTGTAAAGTTACAGTAATTCAGATATGTATAAAAAACATCTCCCCCCATGTTTTACTTTAAAACATGTCAACCTTTTTTGTATAAAATATTTAATTTCTCCTAATTGCTGTTTTTTTCTGCAAAGGTTTGGTGCATGTTTTCAATATGTTTGTAAAAACAGGAGCATGTACCAAAGGCACCTCTTTCTGACAGAGATTCATATTTATATTTACTATTATTACTACATCATGGTACAAACATAACAAAGCCATAGGACAACAAAACAACAATAATGCAAACAGCAAAACATTGCTAATAAATGCACCTAGTTTACATACAATCTTTAGTTTATCAGTCTCCAATAATAGTAGAAGTGTAAACATAGACGGATGATTAAGTATTTTGGCAATACTTGTGTTTTTAGTCTCAAATAGAACATAATACTCTGCAATTACAATCAGCCTGGGCATACCGCCTATTCTCTCAGAGTAGATCATTTTCCAACTTAAACTCTTCTATAAATTCACAGTATAAGTATGCCCACTTCTGCAAAAATTGGTCCGTAAGCCTCCGTTCGACTGTGAATTCCAGCCATTCAATGTTATCACATCTCTGATGTATGGAAGGCCACATTCAATTTATATTCATTTAACAGATTGATCCTTGCTGATACATATGTTCCAGTGACATACAAGTGAAAGTATGCATTGCCTTTTTTTGTTTCTTTCTCCTTCAGCAAATTCCCCTATGAAACAATAATTCTCTTTTAAATACTTGTGGAATATGTAGTGGGTAGCTTCTAAACTCTCCATAAGTCATTTTATACTACAAGTTGATGTTTTAACTTTTAATGTCATATTTGTCAGAAAATTTGATTTTTGAGTTTCATCCCTAATTTGCCAAATACTGACACTTTGCGTTGGTGGCTGGGCAGACCTACAATCCCAATACGTAAGTATTTGATGAGTTGTGAAGGAGACACAAAAATCAACTTTTCTTATAAGTACCACCTTTAATGTATACTTGAGGAAATTCAGGTGTAATCTGTCAATCTGTCTTCTCAAACCTCCATACTTTTGGATGCATATAACTGGTGTCCAAAATCAAAAAGCTCTAACCCAATGTCTATTGGTAAATAAATATAAATATTCTGTCTATTGAAATGTGTTCTGTTAGCAAGGTGGTCCAGTAAGAGATATGCTATGATCTTTTTTTTTTTTTCATTTCTAGTCTTTAAAGTATTAGAGAGAGTATAAGAGTATTTTCTTCCCAATAGTTAGCAAAATAAGAAATGGGCCTCTGAGGTGAGCTGGAAGAGTAACCTGTGTTATGTCCCCCTGCAGACAAAGTCATGAGAACAATGGGATTCTACAGCCAAAGATAGTAGAGAGTTTTTTCAGTGACTTCTGTCCAAAAGGAGTGAACTAGTTGACAGGAACAGGTGACCGGAAAAAAAAAAAACATCTGTGCTATCCATGGTGCATCGTGAACAAATATCTGTGTTAGTTAATGCCATTTTACACATTTTTCTTTAGATGATGTGTGTTTTGTGGATAGTTTTATATTATATAAATTGTAAATGTGTGTTATTAGTCACGGAGAAGACGTTTTTATTGATGTGTATCAAGAAGTTGGCAAGCCCTTTTCCCATTTTGTGAATGGAAGTGTTATGGAGGTATCTGTCAGAAATAGAAGTATGTAAAGCTTTGAATTTCTTTTTTTTTAGTTTGAAATGTTCCTCTTTTCTTTAGTTTACTGAGAGGGCTGTAGTGTGTTGTTGGTTATGGTTTTGAATGATGGAATTTTTTTGGTGGTGGAGGAAATGGTCTCTCCCAATCCCGTACTTAATGTGTTGAATCATATAAATTGGTTGTTTTGGAATGGGTAATGCAGGCAAGTGAATCCCTTTTGTTGCCACGACTGAGGGTAAATAGGGGTGTTGTCTTCCTGGAGTCTGGATTATGCCAAATCATGAGGTATCTACACAGTGCCAATGACAACTTTGTGACTTTATGTGTTTATGCAGATTTTTGATCCCATCAATAACTGCGTTTGACTGTAAAATAAAATGACAATAAAACTAGTTGATTAATTCATACTCCTGACTTGCTGACAGGATCAGTTAGTATTTCATGTTAATCTGTGTTCTACACAGCAAAAGGTCAGTCCACATTAATACAATAAAATAGCTTGGCATGAAGCAGCTGTCCTGATAAATCCTGAGATTCTGTCTAATAATATTTATCACAGACTGCAGAGTTTCCTCTTCTGTGGCCTTTCTGTGCAGAGTTTGCATGTGTACATGGGTGTGTGCGCTCCCTCCAGGTAGTCCGGCTTCTTCCCACAGTTGAAAGACATTCAAGTTAGGTATGTCACAAAATCAGGGTATGAAGATGCATCTTACTATCTGACTGCACTCTTGAAATAGCAGGAAAAATGTGTAATGTGCATGATGGCATCACCATATCGACCCGGTTTGTATCCATTTTAAACCACATATTCCTCTTTCCTACTAATAACGACAGAATGGCTCTCACGGTTTCTTTTTTCTCTCTCCCCTTGTTTCCATTTCACCAACATGTTCTTTTTCTCTGCATCCTCCTTTCAAGTACAGTTTTGGTAAACAGCTTTTATTGGCAAAGGTATTTCCACCATAACAAAAACCTTTCGAGAAGCACTTGAAATTGTAGACAGGAGAAAACACACATTGAGAAGGGAGGGGGAAGGGGGGAGAGTCTTTCGTGTCTTGCTCTGTTCGATTCAGCTGAGAAGATTTTAATGAGCATCCAGTGAAGGCCTCCTTAACAAGAGGAGGGGTTGAGACAATGAGAGCAGGATGAAAGTTTTGATAGTTTTGGAGGCATGTCAATTGAAATTCTGATGATGAGAGGGATTGGTCAAGCAGAGATGACATAACGAGCAGATGAGAGGATGAGAGGGTACAGATCCAGTCTCTGACTTCTCTCATCACCCTCCACTCATCCCCCGCTTTCTTTTCACTGCTATATATACTATGTTCACACATAACACACAATGGGATACAAACACCATCAACATACACTCACCAGCCCCTCATTATGTATGTCGTGCCTGTATCGGGTTGGACTCCCTTTCTCCTGCAGCACTGCCTTAATTCTTTGTGGCATATAGCACATACCTTAGAGATTTTGATCCATATTGACATAGTAGCAGCAGTTGCTGCAGGTTGTCATCTGCACACCGATGATGCAAATCTTCCATTCCACCTCATTCCAAAGGTGACCTATTGGATTTAGATCTGGGTCTTGAGGAGCCCATGTGAGTACAGTAAACCCATTTTCTTATTCAAAAAAACAGTTTGAGATGTTTTGAGCTTTATGAAACAAGTGGCACCTGGTCTTGTTGGAAGTAGCCATGAGAAGGTGGGTAAACTGGTCATTAATGAAAGACATCAGTAACAATACTCCGGTAGTCTGTGGTGTTTGAAAATACACTCAGTTGGTGCTAATATGTTCAATAATATCTCCCCCACACCATTTTGCTACTTTCATCAGCCTGAACGTTCATATAAGGTAGGGTGGATCGATGCTATCATGTTGTTTACAACAAAGTCTGACTCTAGCATCTGCATAGCTCTGAAACAATTGAGACACATTGGACCAGGAAGTATTTTGTCAGTTGCCTCTAGTCCAATTTTGGTGAGTATCCTTTTCTTAGCTTACAGGAGAAGCAACTGGTGTGGTCTTCTGCTGCTGCAGCCCATCTGCTGTAAGGTTATATGTGTGGTATGATCAGAGATGTGCTGTGTTCCGATATTCATAAGTCCATGCATACACTTAAATGTAGTACACTATCCGCACTTACTAAGTACTTAGATTTCAGCAGGTGAGTGTTGTTCCAAATCTTATACTCTGTGGTGCACTTACCGGAAATTACGAACGCGACGGCCGCCGCGGCTCATCACCCGCCAAAAACATCCCGCTTTGAAAGGAACAAAAGACATCTACGATTTTACTTTTTAACAATTACAATCCTACAATTCTGCAATATGGCTCTGCTGCAGGCGCTGTCGTCTCGGTAGCCATTTAAAAAAAAAAATCGAGCTGAGTGCCTCTGTCTGGCTCTGCTTCTTCAGCTACGTAGACAAGATGGCGCCGTTGAGTGCGTAAAGTGTACATCGTTGCACACTCAGCGTTTTTGCCGTTATGAGGGCACCATCCGGGTCCTTTAGGTACACTTCTTTTCACCACGATTGATATCGGAACACCCTAAGTACTCAAACAAGTATAGTAAGTACGGAAAGTATGGATATCGGAACACGGCAATGGTCTTCTTCATACCTCGGTTTCTATAAGCTCAAACCAGTGTGGCCATCCTCTGCCACCAGCAACGTATTTTCAACCAGAGAACTGCTGATCCCTGGATTGTTCCCCCTGACCATTCTTTGTAAATCCTAGAGATGGTTTTACATGAAACCAACATTAGGTCAGCAGATTCTAAAATCTCTCAAATCTCTCAAAACCAGCCCCAAGGTTAAGTCAACCTAAATCACCTTTCTTCTACATTGTGGAGCTTGATTTGAACCTGCTTGTCTTGAAAATGTATACATGCCTACATGCAGTTGCAGCCATTAAGTTGTTGCTAAGACATTTGCTTTTAGTGAACAGGGTACCTATAAAAAAGAATTTTAGAATTAGTCACCATTGATAACTGAATTAGTGAAAGCAAAACATTTTAAATGTACCACATTTCATAGTAATCAATCCAACAGTTTTTAAACCCTGTCAATCAACCAAAAATATCAACTTGCTGGTGAAGCAAGAAGTCGGGAATCGCTCAAAATCATCCTCTGAAAAAACATGAATAGTGAATGGACTCGCTTTATTTATAAAGCACTCTTTCCAGTCTACGGACCAAAGAAAGCGCTTGACAGGACTTGCCACATTTAGTTATTTATAGACACATTGATATACTAATAGCCCACTGCTTATCAGTAGCAATTTTAGGTTTAGTATCTCCCCCGAGGACACTCTGGCGAGTCCAGGGATGAAACCAACACCCTTCTGATTAGTTGACGACCCGCTGTACATCGTGAGCAACAGCCATCTGCACAAAATGTGTTGCAATCCATCCGATAGTGTTTCAGTCTGATCAAACTGGTTGACTGACCAACCATCACAGAGCTATGCTGCCATTATGGTGTAGCCAATCATGGCCATCACAATTTCGGTAATTATCAACAGTACAAAATAATCCATATTAGAATAAATAAATACACTAAGAACAGTTGATGACTGTCAGAGGCAGTGCTTATCCCTGGGTACCTTCTGTACACCCAGTTTAAGTGTTTTTTTTTTTTTTTATCAGCAATGTGACCTTGGATGACCAAGTAAAACTACAGGTGTCATCCCAGTGATTATTCCCATAGCGTCTTCTCGCAGCTCACACGATTCAGAGTAACTGTTCATAGAACATAACTATAACCTTTATTTTATTTCACCCTTCCTGACTGCCAAAGGCAGTGCTCATCACTCGATGACTTGGGAGTCGGGAGAAATCCACACTACTTACCTCAAAGGGTTGAAGCAGAGGAGCTAGGCCGAAATACCATACCCAATGGATGGGTTGTGGCCACAATCACCCTGCAGGATAAGGAAAATGTGATTGGCGATACCCATGAGGCCGCAGCTATGTCCTCCAAGGGCACCCATCTCAGGATTGCCCATGATTTGGAGACACTCTGGGTCTGTCTTTCTTGTTGTATGCGGAAGCGATGGCATCCACAATCCAATGGGACTTGCACTGTTTGGAGAAAGCACAACCCTTCTTAGTACCATTGTAACAGATAAAGAGCTGTTCCGACCGACGCACATATGCATTAGCTTGCATATAGTCTCTCAGGCAGACCTGGTCAGGGTACGACCCCAGCTTTTGTACTTTTGTACATGGGATAACGAAAGACTTTGAATTAATGGAGGAGCTGGCACCAAATCAGTCAATGAAAGGGAAGACAACGGTGAGTATAGGACTTTTGAAGTGGATCCAAGATAAAGTGACTGAAGTGAACTCAGAACTGAAATTGGAATTTTTGCATTGTATTATACATCAGCATGTGTTGTGTAAGTCAGTGCTAAAACTGAGCCATGTTATTGATTGATTGATTGATTGATGTTATTGATAACTAAAACAGTTAACTTCATTAGGGCAAGAGCATTAAATCACAGGCAGTTTGTGTCACTTTTGGAGGGGCATGAAACTGAACATGGTGACATAGGCTACAACACAGCTGTCAGGTGGCTCAGCCTGGGCAAGGTGCTTAAAAGAGTACGGGACCTGAGAGCAGAGATTTGAGAGTTTTGTAATATGAAAGGCAAAGACATCCCAGAGCTCTCAGATGTAAACTGGATGGCTGATCTTGCATTTGCTGTTGATGTGACTGCACTAATTAATTAGATTAGATTACATTAGATATTCTTTATTGTCCACTAGGGAAATTTATTTTGTTCAGGTTGGTCAAGACAGTAATACACAAAACAAGTTAACAATATCACAGTAAAAAACTACAACTCTGGACTCTGGAAATGTGCATGTGTACGTGCCTGCTTTGGGTTGTGTCAGCACAGCAGGGCCAGTTCTTCCAAATGGAGGGGGCAAGGGGGTTATGTTTGTTAAGAAGCCTGATAGCAGTAGGGATTGAAGCTGGCCCAGGGGCAGTATATCTTCTACCAGATGGCAGGATCTGAAAGCAGGTGCTGAGGTTATGAGTTGAATCCCTCACGATCTTACTTGCTTTCCTCACCGTCCCCTAGTCATAGAGCCGCTGGAGGGTTGAGCACTGCTCCCCACAAAGCTTGGACCCCAAGGTGATCACCCTCCGTAGTTTGGCCTTATTGGTCTGTGAGAGCCCCTCATATCAAGCCAAAAGAGAAAAGGTGATGAGGTTCTCTATGTGGCAGATGTAAAAGCTGCAGAGGATGAATGAAGTAAACACCAAACTGCAAGGCAAAGGTCTATTTGCACATGAAATGCAAAGCCTGGCGAAGGATTTCATGAGAAAGTTGCAGTTTCTCTCAAGCCAGTTGGAGGGTAACACTCTCACCCAGAAGCCACACCATCAACCGATCACCTCTACAGGTATTCATCCATGTTAGTGGCACTGCATGGTGAGTTTTCAAGGTGATTTCAAGACTTAAAAACAGTTGAGGTGAAATGCACATGATTTCCTCTCCCTTCACTTGCAGTGTGGACAATGCACCTAGTGATGTTCAGCTCAAACTCATTGACCTGCAGTCAGATACAGTACTGTCAGAGCACTTTAAGTCAGTATCAGTGCTGGATTTCTATTCCACACATGAGGAGGCATGTTTAGAACATTCAACCTGACTTCAGTGCACTTGTTCAAGCCCAGCACAGACTAGATTTCTCTCACTGAACAAGAAAAAAGAACTGAAAAACAGGAAATTAGGTACTAAGACTGCGAACAAAAAGATAATGACACTTTGTATAAAGTTAATGTAATGCTGTTATTTGAAAAATGGCAAAAACATGCACATTTTCTTCACAGTTGCTTTTGGGGATGTTGATTAAATAGTGACATAATTGAATTTTGTACTATGTCTGCTTCACTCTTTTAATGTCCTAATCATAACATTTACTCTTGCAGCTTATCAAAGACCTTAAAATGTTCTGCTTTTTATAAAGAGATAAAATTAGTATTGAGCAGAATTTAGTTTAGCCTATTGGTCCGGCACTCCACAACAGTCCCTGTTTCTTCGGTGGCCCCTTGGGAAAATTAATTGCTCACCCCTGTTCTAAGGGCATGCACTGGGCTGCACTCAGCTTTGACTGCTTCTCCACATACGGGATCAAACTGTCCAAGATGGATAGGCTGATTGAGGTGTGGTCATGCCAGCACTGTAGGGAGGAATGCTGTATGTGGTGCTGAAGTTATGGCAAGGAGAAAGGCAGTGACCAACAACCATTTCCGTTCTGCATGTTATAATAATTCTAAAGGAAGCAAGCATGTACATGCATGGCAGTAGGGAGGCACCACTGTGCAGCTTTCTGTACCTGTGCCACTTGGGATCCAATTGGTATAATTTTCGTAAGCCCATAGGAATGACAGCTGAAGCAGTTGCCCAAGAGTCAAAGAAACAGACTGTAGGGAAACACCTTGCCCTGTCAGAAGAGGGGAAGTGGGCAAAGGATGTCGTCCATGTGTTGAAGTGATGGGCAGGCCCTCATAGTTATGGGGTTGAGAGCCACACAAATGAAAGTTGTGCTCTGACAAGATTCCAGAGAGTTCTTCTCCAAGTCCACCTTGAGGCACAAACGGGCAAAGTGCAAAAGAAGGCAATACATGTCCTGGGCCGCCCAAAGCTCGGATGGAGCCCAAATTAAACAGTTGCCTTGATATGGCAGAATTGTCAGACCCACAATCTGCTGCCTGTTCTGGTTAGCTTGAACTGCCCACTCCAGCACATGCAGAGTAGCTGAGCTGAAGAGCTCCAATGGGACCATGTGGAGGGTCCTCTGACACGTCTCAGACAAAGGTGACCATGTGAGCCAAACCTGGCTTCCATGTTGTTGCATCTTGCATGGCTGCCAGAGTTCAGGAATGAGACGGTGGGCAGGAGAGAGCCTTAATGTCCTTCTAGCATGCATGCAGCTCCTACAGATATTCTTCGGAAGGAAGAACAGTAAAGGTAGAGGGTCCAAAGTGTGCCTGAAAAAAGAACAAGCAGGCACTGGTTCTAACCGCTGTAAATCTAGTTACAGGTAAGCCAGTCAATGTAAATGACAGAGCCTATGGGGCTGTCCTTTGGGCCTTCTGTAGAAGTATGAGTTGAGAGGTGTCAACCAGGCTTCGAAAGCATGGGAGGGCCTCCTCTCTCCATATTCATTGGGAGCAGGAGAGCAGCTGAATCTGCCAACTACACAACATCTTCCTCCAGCACAAGCTCAGGCATGGGTGGAGTGAATGAGCCAGCATCCTCCGCGCCAGCACCAGGATGGAGGGACAGGAGGATACACTTTACCTGGGCCAGTAGTTAGACAATCCACATAGAATACAGCTTGTCAGACTTTGCATTTTTCCAAGGGGTAGCACCAGGAACTTGGCCGTTGCAGGGCAGTGAATATCAGTGGTTCACCAGGAAACAGGAATTTGCTCTAAATCCACAATGCATGTTCAAATCTGCAACAAGCTTTAAACGGTTGACATGTAAGAGTCATGTCTTCAATACACTAAGATGAAAATATTTAGTGACAGTCATTGCACCCCAAATGGCAGCAGTAAATGACTTATTTTAAACAACGATGCACAAGAACGTAATGATGCTGTATTGTTGCCAATGTGAGCTTTTGTTGAACAGCTTGGAAGCACAGCTGCCATAAGACTACCTAGTAGCAACAGGTAATTACATTTTTCTATACTTCTTATAATAGCCCCTTTGTCTGACATACCAAATCAACCCAACAGGAAGTTGGATATACATATATACACACACACACACACACATATAACATTTGTAACATTTGTATTTGTGTGATGTTACTATTGCATTTTGGATCCTGCATATTTACTTCCGCTCATCTACACTTATAGAGAAAAGTTTTGACTCTTACTTAATTTCTTGGCTTGTTCTGAATAAGTACAGCTGCGTGCTGCTCGCATGATTTCCGTCTGCTCATCATGCAAATACACTGTGCTGTGCACTGCGTTCACCCGCCGGCTTCTATGTCGCCTTCTTTTCAGAAATGAACCACACTGTCCCGCCCCTTCACCAGCTCTCGCCTTTTCATCGGCATGTCCTGTTCTCCTCCCCTTCCTCCCACTCCACTTCCTCCACCACCTCCTCCTTCTTCTCCTCCTCCGGTGTTCAATGTACAGTCACTGTGTAACTCGTGTCTTGTGGATGACTAAACTCGCAGCAATCCTGACACCACACTGCTGAATGAATAGGGAAATATAGGACAGTGGAGGAGTGGAGCATTCATCCAAGTGCTTTCACCCCCATCATGGTGTGCATACTCACTGAGACATGCTTTTTTTTATTCTGCCAAAGTGAGCTCTGCAAAAAAAAAGGCTCATCAACTTTAGATGAATAACCACCTGTGAATGCGGTGGGGCTCACAGTGGGGGTGGAAGTGGGGTAAAGGAAGAAACAAAAATGCAGAGGCAGAAAAACAACACGGTGGTAGCAGGCAACGCACTGGGGAGTCATATCTAGATGAAGTAGGGAAATTGGTGTTATGGAGCTGTTACACTCGTGGTCCGACTCCCTGCTTGGCGCTCGGCTCGGCTCTGAAGTGCTCGTTTGTTTCTCAACCTTATCATACCTCAGTTTCCCACCCCGGTGAACACACACAGAGAAGGAGCAAAGGTACGCGCAACAGATCCATAAAGAAGCTGGCAAAAAAATAAATGTTTCCTTATGAAAACAAATACAACTAACCTGAGTTTTCTCAGACTACAGCGAGTCTGAAGATAAGACCCCAGCTCGGCTGGAGCATAGTTTTCATGAGAGCACTATATCCTGTCTTTGTCCTCTCACACAACAACACACATAAATACACACATATGCTTTCAAACTCACACACAACAACCCAATGACCCCTCAACCTTAATTATGATGCACAGTCCCAACACACTCGCACCCTAGCCCAGCCAATCCCCCATTTAACACTCACACACAGCCTCAGGGGCCTCAAACCCAATTAGCCAGGAATGTGAGCTACATATGCAGTAATGGTGGCACTGTGTCACTGTCAGCTGTGTTAGCACTGGACAAACACACTAAGGAGGCCAGCGGACCAGCAGGTTGAGAAAATACTTAAGATGACAGAGAGAAGAGATGGCAGACTTGGAAGCAGAACTCAACCGAAGAGAAGTTTGTGTTTGGTCCAAACATGGACTGTGTTCACTCGGAGCCTGGCAAGTTAGCCGCTGTCAGCTTTTACTTCAGCAACAAGTGAAGCCATCTGTTCATCTGGAAACTCAGTAAATCACAGAGGGTTCAGACAGCGCAGCTGGGGGACATCAGAGAGAAAACCAGAAAACATTGTCTCCATAAAATATGATCCAGTTTCCCCCAAATCAATGAATAAAGTTATATAATTGTGTTTTTGTACAGTAATCAGTGAGGCCTGGCACCAGAAACTCTCAGCTCCTGCAGTGTCTGTCTGACATTAAATGATAGCTCTGAGCCACTCGTGCACCTCCCTAAATTAAAGATTGATTGGTTGGAGGATGGCATGATATACATAAGCACATATAAAAAAATAAAAAGGTTAAGGATAAAGGATAAAGACACATCAAGAATCTGTTAATACACTGCCTATTCATTCCCTATCATGCTGTGGGTAACATTTTTAGTATAGTACTTATCTAAAGTAGAGAAAGATCTTGAACCGGAAGTCCAGTGAAAACGGAGGCTGAAAAACTCTTAAAATTGTTGAACAAGGCGGTGATGAGCAAACATGAACCACGGTCCTATTCATCGTTTAGTTCTCTCCTAAAATGAAACATAATGCAGTGGCCTGTTTAGTTGTAAAGCCATGTTGTTTGGTACCAGCTGAGGAGGAACACAGCTTCCTTTATTTGTGTCCTCCAAAATATTTGTGTCTTTGTACTAAATAGACAGCCCACTTTTATTCAGGGGCCATCTTAAAAGTACCACAACAGTAAAAGTATGCCTAATCACAAGATCCACTGACTGATTTCATATGCCTAAACAAACTAAATAATCAGAATCAGAATCAGAATTCCTTTATTGTCCCACAAGCAGGGACTTTTTTTTTTTTTTTTTGCCACAGCAGCCAAAGGACAGTAATATAAAAAAAAAGAAAAATAGTAAAATATAAACAACATAATAAAAAGGTAAGTAATGGGATAGACCCTAATATGCATACAAACATAATATTGTACGATATGAATATGTAATTATAAACAGTGTGGCAGTGTATTGTTATTTACAAGTAACAAATATGGGTATTAAAAAATTGAGAGTGCAAACCAAAAATGAGAAATTAGTTATATATGTTATGTATGAGTTTATATTGCACAGTGCACAGTGAGGTCTTACCTGCTTTTGTCTTTATGACTGAATAGACTGAATAAACAAACAGTCCATTTCACAATAATATGTGCATAATATATTTTCAAATTACAACTATTGATGGTTGAAGGTGTTCATAACTTTAAGGCTGCAGCAAGTAAATGATGAACTAATTTGAATAACTACATACTGCTGGGTTGCTTAACCTATAATAATATAACCTAGCTACAACTTTAGATTATTGGAACAAAATATAAATAAAGTATTTAACATTACCAGTAGGCCTGATGCTAATTAAACTAACTAAAGGTTTAAAATAAATGTTGTGAAATAAAAGTGTAAATTTCACTCAATCTAAAAGGCGACAATGGGGAAAAAAAGGGGAACGACTACTGATATTACTTCTGTAGGTTTACCTGACATACTTTTGAATGCCAGACTTTTAGTGTTGGAGTAATGGAGTATTTTTACATCGCCATATTTGGATCTGAATATTTCTTCCACAACTACTCTTCACCATTTGTCTGTCAAGCTCACAAACTCGACACACAGAAAAAATGTCAACCAGGCGAAGACAGAGAGGCTGAGACGACTGTGTTCTCTGTATTCTTTCCTTGCTGTAAATTACTTGGCTGAAAGTACAGAGCTCAGCAGCAAGTGGGAAAGGCACGTAAAGAAGCAGAGGGGATGGCATGCAACAAAAGAAAAGAGGCAGAGTTGAAATGACAAGCCCTGAGGATGTGCCTCAGCTCACTCCACCATGGAGAATAGCATGGATTGGATTTATGCTGTAGTCAAGGTTTAGGGGCTCAGCTGGGGACTGAGAAGAGCTCATCTGCTTTCCTAAACTGCACAATGTAGTTTTTATGATAGTTCGGTCTGAATTAGAAATTAATTTGGCAGAGTAGCTCTTTGAAGTTTGCCTATGTGTTATGAGATGGGTGGAAGTTCACCTCACGATTCGTCCTGCAGTTATGGGCAGATATTACAGCGTTAACTTTATGCATCACGTGTAAGCACTTGTTCGAAGGTATTATGGTAAGAGGTGAACTTGCTGAGGCTAAATGCTCTAAAAGTAGCAGCGCCACAGAAAATCCATTTTGTAAACAAAAACAAGCATAGAAGTTATCTACTGGGCAGCCTGTCAAGTACTTGATGGAACACGCCACAGGAAATCTGTAACCAGTGTTGGGTGGCATTTATTTTGAAAGTAAACTGTTAAGCGTTACTGCCATTAATACTGAGCAAAGTAACTCTTTAGAGCACTTTTGCATTGCCAGAATTTAAAATGCTTCTTCAATTCCTTTTGCATATTGCTGCTTAAATTTCCCAGAGGATGCATGTGTTAGGGCCGGCATCTAAATCTGAAGCACCGCCCTGTTAGGTAAGGTCAGAGGTAGCTCCACGCCTTTATAAGAACAGGTGAGGGCAATTAGTGCCTCTTTGTTTGAGGCCTGGTTGTGTGGCAGGATTGCTGTGTCCATGCAGGTACGCAAGATTAAAGGAGAAAGATGTGTTGTATTGCCTGATGGGAAATCTAATGAGGTCTCTTAAATATTTAGTTGTGGTGTGACTGTCCTGAGTGATCCAGATTGAGCATGCTCTGTAGCCCTGTGCTGAAGAGGTATGTCTGGGTGAACTTTGGGGTTTCAATAAATGGTAGACATATAACTAATATGATAATAATCTCTCCAGGCAAAGATTCAGCTCTCCCCTTTTTAAGACAGAGTAGAGCCTTTCAGCTATTGTGTTGCATTCCAACAGAGCTCCATCTTGAACAAGGTAACTGATACCAGTATGGTAATGTAGGAGGGTTATGCCCTCTGAGGTATGTTGTCAGCCGATTAGACTTGTTTTCTTTCTCCTTATTGCAGATTTAAGGCCAGACTACTGCTTTGCCTGAACCAGTTTGCTGAGGCTGGTCCCGACAGACAGTACAGCTGAAATTGTTTGTAGATGGTCGAATATCATCTCTTTATACTGTTGACCGTATTAATACTGAATACCTGTGAAACTGAACCAACTGAATCTCATTGTATTTTATGTCTCTTTTTGATTAGGCAGTGGGACGACCTGCAGGGAGTAGTTGTGGGATAAGCACCTCTTTGCATGCAGTGTGGTATGTTTAAAGGATAGTGGTCACTTCACTGGTTGTAGGTTTTATTTTCTTGCCGTGTAAGTTGTGGTGTTTGCAGTGGTCAGTGTGCGCACGAGGGGGTTCCTATTGGGGTCGGCGATAGAATCTCCCTGCAGTAAGTGCCCTATCCTGCCTATTCCCTGCAACTGTTAATCTTTTTTAATGTATTTAAATGTTAATGTGAAGCAGTGGTTATTCATACAAGTTTCGACTTTTACGATTGTGGAATAAAATAATTTGGACTAGTCATATGACTTTTCTCTTTTCTTTTTCAGGTTTTTTGCCAGTATAAATTACCTTTTTAAATAAACCTTATTTGAGAGCTGAATGCACATCTCCCGCTCTTCTTAAACCCTTTAAGAGTTGTGTCAACGCTCAGATGGTTGGTGTTTAGGGCTGGTGTAAGTCTAGTCTGTGCATCTGTCCCTTTTGTAACCTGGGTGGGGTCACACATGTTATCCTTAAAATGTATTGAATCCACTGACATTGAATGTCACATTCTGTGACTCATAATCTATAACTCTGCTGGCATTTTATAATAACAGGAATGGCGGATGCAAAATCCCCCTCACAACAAACTATTTTTGTCTGATTACAAAACATGAATTAGAGTCTATACAGGGGCATAAATAGCATAATGGGCTGAACACATATCTCGCGATAGCATGGCAGAATACCTGCTTTTCATTTCTGCGCCGATAACAGGTTAGAGCAGTCACACAGTGGCGTTAGTAGCATGGCTCACACGTATTATGTATTAGGCTACATTGGCGCATCACATTTTCTCAGTAACATGCGCACAGTTTTCTGGAAAAACACACCGGAAAACGATCTCTGGACACTCATATCAACTTTATACCAGTGTTTCACTATGGTTATAATGTCTGTATCTGCATGTCACATACATGAGAAAATATACACACCGGACAAGTGCAGTATTTTCCTGAACAGAACAGAATTGTTCCTTTGTTCTTTCTGTTCTTCCCTCTTTCTCTCTGTCCCTCTCTGTCCCGCTCACTCTCCTTTAAAGGAGTCATCACTTGGTTTTTTACATATCCAGTCCCTCTTGGATCACTTTGGATCAATTCTTAAAACTTATTAGAAAAAAATAAATTTAAAAAAATCAAACATAGAGCTTGTTCTGACACTTTCATACCGCGACTTTCTCACGCGAGATTATGCGCGAGGTTTTGACCGGTCCGGATGTGCATTATATTAATATGTAATGAGGCGCGCGTTGATTGGCCGCAGGAAGGACAGAGCCGGAATGGGGGGCGAGCCTGCATGCACACACAGACTCCAAAACATAAACAGCCCCCTGTCATGGCGCACACACTAAATGACGAACCTTACGGAATTCAGGCATTTATGTACGAGCCAGAGTCGGAAACCGAACGGGAGAGTGAAGAGGCAGAGACGGTGGAAGAGACACGTTTACAGCAGGACGTCTCTGAATGGTAAATTCTTTTTTTTTCCGTCTTACTTTTCACACTCGTGTTTTACATGTAAGACCTGAGTTTTAATGCTGGCGGTGACGATGTATGGCGTGAAAATGACAGAGAAATAAGCAGATTCGGCGTGCTCACTCTGGCTGAGGACGGCTGTGAGCCGATGCATATGCAAGTAGCCTCCTGTGGTAACGTCACCACAGGAGCAGAGTCAAAATCTCGTGCTTTAGGAACACGCACTACTGTGCGCTATTCCTGTTCAGAAAAAAAGCCAAAGCGAAAAAAATAAGCCACTTTCAAACTCCAGCTTTTCAGGCAAGTTTCAACAGAGGTCCAACACCAATATGCATGATTTAACGAGAGAAATTGCGATTTCTGGGTGATGACTCCTTTAACATAGGGATAGAAAAATAATGTCATCATCTTTATTAATAATTATCGAAGGCAAACTCCTTATAGATAATTGTTGGTTTGGACAGACAAATGCATGTGAGCTGAAGCAATTCAGCAATGAAGCTGTCCCACACCGCAGACATAGGACATGCGTTCCACTGTAACAAGTCAGCTTGTAATGAAAAAGGTGGAATTAGCCAAAGTAAATAAAAAATATTTTGGGCTGCTACTAACCAGTCAGCTAACTTGAGGGAGATACTGCATACTGACACAACACAACCGCACTCACAGATCCGCAGGTGGCTACATACTGCCTGCCAAGAAAGGGAGAAACTGAAACAGCATGCATCAGAGATTTTATTCTTTGTTTTTAGTGGCGACAAAAAGAACAGGAAAGCTGCAGATGATCTGGCTACCCACTCTGTGATCTGGTAGGTCTGTGACCTCCAGCAGGCACTGGGGTGGTTAGCAGCTGAGTGTGAAGCGGTCAGGATGAGGGACAGCACCTCTGTGAGGCCATGGTTCTCAGCCGGAAGACGATGAATTGCTCCCTCTGTTGGGGGGTGAGCTCCTGCCCCAAGCGAAGGTAAGTAAGTATCTCTGGGTCTTGGCTAGAGTGATAGGAAAATGGAGGGTGAGAAGGACAGGTGGCTTGGTGCAGCATCAGCAGTACTGGGGGTGCTGCACTGGACCATCATGGTGAAAAGGGAGCTCAGTCAAAAGGCGAAGCTCTCAATTTACCAGTCCATCTACATTCCAACCCTCACCTGTGATCACAAGCTGTTGGAAGTGGAAAAATAGAAAAGTAAGCTAAAATAGGTTTCAAAGACACAAGACAATAAAAGTTGGCCCACCGGCCCAATATCAGACGTTTTCTGGGAGTTATTTCCAGATATGTGGCGCATAACAACTAAACGCTGCTTCACCAAGTTTAGTTTTGAAGATAGAAACTGGAACCAGACCTGTACCTGAAGACCTCAGAGGCATGGATGGTTCATAATGTAGCAGCAGATCAGAAATATATTTCAGTACAAACCATTCAGTGCTTTATAAACCAAGAGCAGTATTTTGAAATATATTCTTTGACAGGAAGACAGAATTAAGGGATTGAGAGCTGGAGGAGTGTAATTTTCTTTTTTGGTCTTTGTTAGGACTGAAGCAGCAGCATTCTCAATCGGTTGCAGCTCTCTGATGTTTTTTCTAGAGAGCCCTGTAAAGACACCGTTGCAGTAGTTGAGTTTGCTGAAGACAAAGGCAAGGACAAAGTTTTTCCAAATCCTGCTGAAACCCAAGTCATTTAATCCTTGATATATTCTTAAACTGATAATAGGATGACTTTGTAATTGTTTTAATGTGGCTGCTGAAATTCAGGGCTGAGTCCATGACTATGACAAGATCTGTCTTGGTTTGTAGTATTCAACATTACAGATTGAAGCTGAGCAGAAACTTCTAGTCATTGTTCTTGGTTCCAAAAGCAATGATTTCAGTCTTATCTTTGTTTAACTTAAGAAAACTCTGGCACATCCAAACATTGATTTTTTCAATGCATCTATTCAGTCTTTGTATAGAATTAAAGTTCCCTGGTGATATGGTTATGTACATGTGTGTGTCGTCCGCATAAGTATGGAAAATATTTTGTTGTTTTCCATTACTTGTGCTAAAAGGAGCATTTAATTATTAAATAGCAGAGGTCCCATAAACGAGACCTGGGGTACTATGCATATCATTTTCATCCACTCACATGTTATAACATATAACGCAAAATAATCACTAACATTAACATAGGATTCGAACCAATTTAGTGCCTTACCAGACAGTCCCACCTGGTTTTCCAGTCGGTTCTGTAGGGTATTGTGGTCAACCATGTCGACCATCTGAAGTTTTGCCACTGTCTGTGATCTGGAGTCGTGTAGTCTGAAATTGTTTTGAAGAATCCTGTTGATAATATATCGCAGCCACAGAAAAAAAATAAAAATGTTGTATTATTTCTTACAGGTTTTTGCAATTAATTGGATCAAATTGTGTCATGGTATCTGAGTTGGTTTTACACTTTCATAAGGTAAATGAAGTATAGGCCCTTGTCGATAGATATTCAGAGGCTACTGGCTCAGTAGGGTTTTTTCACCACATGCCATTTTTGACATTCCCTTTTTTCTATTTTGACAGGCATGACATTTCCCTTCATGGACCTTCACTTTTAGTGGGTGCAATGGCATCAATAACATTTGTAATTTTAGATCTGAAATGATCTACAAGGTCACTGACGGAGAACCTGGAGAGGGGAGGTGTTGAAGAGAAAGCTGCATCAAATATATCACTGGTGTTTTCAGTAATGCAGCATTTTGAGATTATCTCAGTTTGAACATTTGTGCAAACAGTTATATCACTCAAAGAAAACACAGGAATGATCAGAGAGCAACATCAGACACCAGAACCTGTTGTATGTGTGCTGTGTCAAAGGCTGAGAAACATGGATGTTAAAATCACCAAAATTAATACACAATCAAAATCAATGCAGATAAGAGACAGCAGCTCAGCAAGAAAATAGTCTGTGCAGTATCTAGGTGGCCTGTGTAATTTAGAAACATAACCCGAGAAAGTTTAACTGGAGAGCCACATTTTCAAAAGACGTGAATGTTCCCAAAAACATCTGCTTGCATTTGAATAAATCATTAAACAGAACACTAACACCTCCTCTTTTATGTATTCTAGACACACTTGTGAAAGTTTGGAGGGCTTGATTCAACGTGAGCAACTATACTGTTATCCTGGTCTAACCAATTTTTGGTTAAAAACATGAACTTAAGATTGTGTTTGATAATAAAATCATCTATTTTTTGCAACCGGTTGCGGCTGACAAGGAATTGGAGCTAAATTTAATAAATTGGCAGATATAGTTCAGCACGTTGTGGTGTTTCTTCACTGATTCATATTTTTTTTCTTGCCTGTCAGCAGAATGTGGAGGCAGAGAAGCAGTGGAGGGGCTCAGTGAGCTTTCAGTGATGGTTGTTTCAAGCATGGCAATGGGATGGGGGCTGGCCAGCTAGAGAGACTTAGGGGAGAGAATATGGGATTTGGACATAGTGTGAGTTTGATTCCGACACTGACAAGCTTTTTATCCCATCCATGAAATCCTGATAGGGTGAGAAGGGGTAGAGGCTGACTGGAGGGACCAAGGATTTGGGTGGGCTTTGGGGTGGTGAAGAGCAGAAGTCTCCTCCTGTCAGAGATGGAAGACATTCCTCGTGGGGTGGTTAAGTCCACTGACTGAGAGGAACATGTAGCTTTGAGCCATCTGTTCAACATCAACAACCTGCTGAATCTATCATCATCTCTTCGGACAGTTGGTAGAGGGCCACTGACAAACACCACAGTACCGAGAGATCTGCCAAACAGATCAATAAAGTCTTGCTTCAATACCTCAGAATGTTACTTCACAATATCAAAAGCCCCTGTGTGTAAAATGAGAGATTTCGACACTGGATATTCGGTAATGATATCCAGAATTCTTTCTTAGATGTCGGAGACCATATCGTTGGTGAAACGGAGTACTTTGGTGTTCTTCTTACTGCAAAAGCTTTATACCACATTCACAGCACCATCACCCTCAATCAGTGTTCGAGGCCCAGCCATTGGCTCTCTCTGTAGCCCCTCACGTTTAGATTTGGTCTCCTACCTTTCCTTGTTCCTTGAGAATAAAGTGTTTTTGAGGTCGTGGGACAGAGAGTCAAATTCTTGTGAAAGTGAAACAAATTCGTTCTGCAGATGTATCTTTGTTACTTGGGTAGGTTTGCTTAACTCAGCTGTTTTCTCCTTGGTATGGGTGTTAAGAAGGCACTCCTTTCAGATGAGAGCGCAGACCAACCAGTTGTATCACAAACCTCTGGGCGCCTGTTACTTGATCTCCCATATCCGAGGGAAACAATTTAATTTTAGGCTTTGCACCAAGGATGTTACAGCAAGGAATGATATTCTTGAATTTATTACCCAGTGCATAGTCCTCCTGTTTCCCCATATAATTGTTGGGGCTAATTAGCCATGTGTTAGCAGGCTGCTGTGTCATCTGCTGTTCTGACTCCATGGAAGATTGGTGTAATTCCCACATAGTCCATTCACTTCCATATTTACTTCCATCCGATGGACAATTGGTTTCTAGTACAGCAATTTTATAAAGGATCTTCTGAAAATCTTCAAAAAAAAAAATTTGAGATAAGGAAGCAGCATACTTAGTATACAATTAGTTATTGTCCAAGTGGTTTCTAAATATCCGGGAAGTCGCTGCATGTTACCTCTGAGTGAAGAAAAAAGAATAACAGTGGAAAAAATGTGCAGCAGACACAGCTCATTTCAGTAGCATGTTGTTTTGTCAAAAACACAGTTTTCCATTATTAAATGGTAACAAAATGGCAAAAACATTTTTTTTGTGTGATTTAATCTGTAAAGGGACCATTTTCACAGCAGAGGCCTTATTCCTGTGCAACATATATTCTGAGATGGCAGCCTTTTGACTGATATGAGCTTCTAAGCCTGCCCCAGATCCTACAACAGCCAATGAGTGATTATGAAAAGTGACCCACTCTCCCTTTTTCTTTTCCTGCCTGTTCCACTTACACACCAGCCTCCGGGTGACTGGTCTATAGTGTAGCCAGTGAGATTTAAATTCCAGCAACACATAGTTTATATGAATTTTTAAAGTCCTAAACTTGGAATTTATGCTAGTTCATGTAGTGCCAAGCATTTTGCTTTTGGAATAGTTGTTCCACCCAAGCACTTGTTTGTCGTTATTTCATATGCATAAGGTTAGTGTAAATAAATAACTACAGTGGGTTTAGGCCTTACAAAAACATTTGTCACATGTTCATTTTCAGTGATATTATAATTAAATTTGAACATCGAACATTTAAAGGAGAACTTCGGTCGATTTCAACATACAGCTAAATTTCAACATAGAGCTAAAAAGTGGTTAAAACAGTGTGTTTGTGCAAGCAGCTACATACCGTTTGTTGACATCCATGTCGTAGACCAAACCAGTTTATCTGTCGAATGTACGCTTACTCCCTCACTGGCAGCGACGGAAACTTGAATTTTGCAGACTGAAACGTATTCCAGCATTTTCGTTTTTCTGTCCATAACGTACATGTTCATGTTACAGCTTGCCGTGAGCCATTAGCCTTACAATAGCCTGTTATGAGTCTATTCGCTCTGCACCGAGAGCTAGCTTGTTTGCTCATGCTAATGGTTCTTGCAGAGAGCAGAGCAGAGAGTCCGTGATGATCGAAGCTGTTTCCAAAATAGTCACGGTGGAGAGCTTGTCTGATGTCGAAGTGGAAGACATCGACGACAAACCTTTTGAATTCGACGGTAGTCCATATTTGTTCGTACCAGAGTATACAGATGAGGAGTTACTAGCACTAGAGAACGAGAGAGAGGCGCAGAGAGCGGAACAGGCAGAGGCGGCTTCACGGCCAAGGACATCGGCGACCTGGTGGTGCTCTTGTGGATGCTGTGTCCAAATGGATACAGAAGAGGAAAGCCTATGCTGTAAGGAGTGGGACAACATACAGCCCACTGTGTCCCAGGATAGCGCACAGTGTGTCACCTGCACAGAGTTCAAACAGAGTTTGCACGTCTATTTGAAGGACGACCAGCCACAACGGTGATGTTTCGGGGTCGTAGAGAGGCAAACGGTGGAAGCTTATATTCCTTCATTCTATTGCCACAATTGGGCATTGCACAAACTCGTACCATTTTCAGTAACTAGCGCTGCTTCAATCATCACGGACTCTCTGCTCTGCTCTCTGTAAGAACCATTGGCATGAGCAGACAAGATAGCTCTCGGTGCAGAGCGAATAGACTCATAACAGGCTATTGTAAGGCTAATGGCTCATGACAAGCTGTAACATTAACATGTACGTTATAAACAGAAAAATGAAAATGCTTGAATACGTTTCTGTCTGCAAAATTCAAGTTTCCGTCGCTGCCAGTGAGGGAGTAAGCGCACGCTTGACGGATCGACTAGTTTGGTCTACGACATGGATGTCAACAAACGGTATCTAGCTGCTTGCGCAAACACACTGTTTTAACCACTTTTTTATTCATTGTGAGTCATAAACGCTACATTGCTGTGTTCTTAGGTGTCTGCTCATGCTGCATACCTTTTGGGGTGAGATTTGGAGCATGTTAAGACGCTTAAAACACAGTGTAAAGTTCTGACCCCATGCTGTTAGCTGTCAATGCTAACTCTCCGTTCAAGGAGCTCTGTAATGGTTGGACCAAAAGTGTTCGCGTTTTCGGTACTGGCTAGTCAAGGGTAGCCTGAGCGATAAAGCTGCATGTTGAAATCGACCGAAGTTCTCCTTTAAGACTATATGATGTGGACTCATCGTGCAGGGCAGGAAGTGCAGGTAGTGAAACGAGACAAAGAAAAGATGCCGCTTTCATTTGTTGCTAATGTAACTGAAGCTACTGAAGCATTGAAACCCAGGTCACAAAACACAAGTAATATAGTCTTTTACGTATGGTAACTTACTTAGGTGAGATGGCTTAAAAAGAAACCACTCTTGATTCTTGTTCACAAAAAGGACACAAAAACCCTGCTCTTTGAATGGAGAGACCAGTGTATGACCCATCCAACCATCCCCTTACTTGGACTTTTCTCAGTCTTTATACTATGGATTTGTACTAAGATTAATTTACTGCTTGATGAATGACAGATAAATAAGGAATTGTTTGTGCTTAGGTTTAAAACACACATACAAAGACACACACAGGTGGTTGGCCTGTGTCAATGGGAGCAGATTAGATATAATAGAGTCCTATGGGCCACACAGCTTCCCTGTGATATAGTGGATGGGCCTGTCAGTTTGACAGACAGCTTATGATACTTTGGCTGGATAGTTCCAGAGAGAAGAAGAGGGGAGGGGAGGAGGCACAGGAAGAGAGTGATGGATGCCACCCCTCTCTGGGCCATAAGGAATGACTGATCTCCACATATCCATCACCTGAGGAGAGAGAAGGAGGGATTGGAGTAGAGAGAGAAATAGTGCGCACCGGCAGGCACATCTAGTCTCTGCTGGTCCCTTCCTGCCTGGCCGGTGGGGAGTAGAGGGGTAAATCTTGAGTGCCTTATTTTGCTGATTGACCTTCTGACAAGATAAAGAGCTTGGAAGCCTCGGGGGATGTCCTGAGATGTCCTTAGGCCAATCACAGAGCAGACAGCCGACGTAAATCTGGTGGAACACACTTACACACATGCTAGCTGATAGTTATGTTTTGATGGATTTATGTCAATGCTCTTTCCAACACACATTCCAACCCATGATGAAATACACTGCAAAAGAATATATAACGTCCCATCCAAATAATCATGTAAAATGAACTAAGTTGTTTCAAGAACCGTGGTTTTCTGAAGTTTGTCAACTGCCAAACAGAAATAAAAAGAAAGTTAACGGGCTCAACCCCATTAAACACTGAGCTAACACATCACTGTAAAAAATATTTGCAGAAATGACAGTAAAACAACTGTCATAGCAATACTAAAAAACATAAAATCAAAAATAGGTATGCCACTGTAGAAGATACAATGATTTACCATAAATCAAGACACAGTGCTTACATTGTTGATGAAGGTTCTCAGTCATTCTCAGTAATTCTAAGTGCCGTATCGTAGGCAACTGGACTTCAGTTCTTGGAGACATTTCACCTCCCATGCAAGAGGCGTCTTCGGTTCTAACCAACTGAAGGGGAGTTGCAGGCTTGTGGGAGCATCCTTACAGAGTTGTTAAGAACACTGTGAGCTCTGAGCTTCAGGGTTGTTAAGGCCACTTCATAGGGCTAGATGAGCCTAGGCCAGCTCACCTAGCCCTAGCTCACCTTAGGGCAGACAGCCTTCAATCTCAAATTCTCCATGTAGAGTCCAAGTGCCCTAAAGTCTCTCTGACATGACTCACTATCATGTATCATCTACTGGAATTAACATTTTCTTTACGTCATTCTCTTGTCTCTCCTGGCTGAAATGTTTTGCCGATAGAAATGGCTGATTATTTCAAGATCATGAGAGAACAAATTACATTTATGTCTTTTTCACGATATTGTTTTCCCAAGATAACAAGTCAGTTTATCATGAGAAAACAACTTCATAAGATTCCTAAACATGGACCATTATATACACACACTGCTCTGTGGGATGTGTTTGGAAGTTTCAAAGTAGACCATATTAACTTCTTATGAACTTTTGCTATTTGATTTTATATGAGGGTATTCACATCATGGTTAGTGTAGGAATAGGGGTATATTATGTAGGGTTTGTTTTATCACAGACTTCTTAGAGTGAGGCACTTGTGAGGAGTGAGAGTGTCTGTTATGTCATGTAATTAAGTCTGTGACAGATAGCGTGAGCAACTAAAGATGCTTTAGCGATCAACTCAATGCAGATGTGTTACTGTCC
This sequence comes from Sparus aurata, assembly GCF_900880675.1. NCBI lineage: Eukaryota > Metazoa > Chordata > Actinopteri > Spariformes > Sparidae > Sparus > Sparus aurata. The sequence goes on along the minus strand of NC_044204.1, from coordinate 9,098,317 downwards.
AGTAGGATATGACCTCTTGTTGACATCGCAAAAAGCTACTACCCTGAAAAGAAACTATATCTTGTTACCTCCAGACAACAAAGCTTTTTTTCTTGAGATACCAAAATAAATGAATCAGTTTTAATGAGAAAACAGCCTGTGTTATCTCAAGATGCTGCCTTGAAATGCTCAAGACTCTTTATCAGCTGTTGGCAACTTTGCAGAATTGTGAGTGGTTTGACACCCAGCTCGGTGTGGCATAACAAGACATTATCGGACTGACTTGGCAGATTTACTGTAAAGGTCAATGAGAATGTGTCAGCAAACCCTGACATCAGGAACCATGAGGGCCTGAAGCAATATTCTGACCTCAAGGGGACCATCCATGCAAAATCTTACCTTAAAGTTAAACTGTCCAATTTCAATATCAGAAGACCTTCTTACTGTAGCAGCTTATTGTGAGAAATATTACAGCATGTGTACTCCACAATGGAGAGTTCTTCACTCTCCCCTGTGGCTCGATAAAAACCCTCAATAACACCATGTGTGAAATTCATTGATTACTTTGGCATTTTCCACATTGATTAGCCTTCGTGTGGATAATGATTACCTGCTGTATGTATTATTTAGTTTTCCATAAATATCTTATCAATGCTCTCAATTATTTATATTAACTTAAGTAAAAGTGTAAATAAGTATAAAACAAACAGAACTCCTAGCTATAGACGTGTAGCTTACAACAGAAATCGTTATAGATATCTTGGCAGTGGTGGACAGTAACGGAGTAAATTTACTTGAGTACTGTACTTAAGTACATATCCAGAGGATTTGTACTTTACTTGAGTATTAGATTTCTTTGGTACTTATTACTCTTACTTGAATACATTTCCAAGACAAATATTTTTACTTTTACTCAAGTTAATTTCTAGGAAGGCTGAAAAGTACTCGTTACTTTCAGGTCTGCTCTTTTTTTTTTTTTTTTTCTAAAATACTATTGGACACAAGCTGTGTTTGTCAAAGAAGGAAACCTATCACAGTGCACGCTCTCCACTGGGATCTACTAAAAGCGGATATACGTCATCCCTCCCCATAAGGATACCACCAAAGTAACTGTGCTCTCGACTGCGTTTGTCAACACAAAACCGCGACAATGGCTGCATCAGATGTAGTTTTTTGTAAAGCAGTGATTCTCAACCAGTGGTCTGGGGACAACATTGGTCTTTGAGGGGGTTCCAGTTCCCAACTTAGCTAAATGATAGAGAGTTAGTTGGACGGTGCATGTTCATTTGGTTACAGTTTTAATGATTGTTAATAAACATCTGCATCTGCAACATCTGCTGCAATGATGTTGCTAGGTACGCGTCCTGCGTCCCTGACGCATTAAAATCTGAAAGGACGCACTAAACTCACTATCCATGCGTCCCGGGGACGCACCTCATTTTTCCTATGAAAACGAAACATTGTGAACATTAAACAACTCGTGTTTAATCACAGTAACTGGCAAAAGCAACCTTGTTGTTAGCAGACCGGACAAGCGCAGTTTCAACCACTGCATGAAAAGTGGGATTTTCGGCCCCGTAAACGCCCGAAAATCTCCCTAATTTTCGGCAGTTAACGACAATTTACAGGTTGTGAACGGGGCGTTTGTCAGTGCCGAAAATTGTCGGAAACGAACCATGACGTCAGTGGAGCTCCTGGAGGTGCGAACGCCTCCAATTTGCATATGAATAGCAGCGAAACCACGCCTGGCCAGAGAATGTGTGGGCTGGCTT
>NC_044204.1:9021005-9096466 GCF_900880675.1 Sparus aurata | reverse complement strand
GTTGAAAAGAACTGAAAAAGCTGAACATTTTAATATACGAACGGTTTCTATAGCTGAACGTATGCTGAAGTTATAGCAGAATGAAATTTAAAAAAATCCCCATAAGGATGAATCGGCAAAATTTTGCATAAAAAGCTGAATATTTCCAAAAGTATAACAGGTAGAAAAAAGAAAAATACATGCAGTAATATCCTTAAAAAGCTGAACATTTTGATATTTGAATGGTTTCAATAGCTCAAGATTTGTAGGAGTAGATAGGTGCCAAAAAACGTACGGAAGAATAATAATAAATTCAAGAAGAACAATATTAAGGTGAAACACACTGTCTTGTTTATACTCAAGGGAAAGCTGTGCCTCACCAGGGTACGATTGTCCTCGGTTCATTTTTCTGCCAAAAATATGTTTGCTAAGAACTGAACTCAGACAAAACTTGCTTTGCATGGACAGCGTCTTTCTTCCAGGACTTCACATTTGACTGACTACTTCTCACGACTTTACAAGGTTAAGACTGGATAAGTAAAGCCCTCACATTACAATTGTGTCATACTGCATGTTTTGAATGGGCACTGCAAGTTGTATCGACACCAAATGACTGCATTCGTAGAGAGCTTTAATGTGAAGGGTTTTACAATTAGTTTCTCACTTCTCACTGCTGGCCGGACCATCAATACCAAATTGGAGTATAGTGTCTTCAGTGGCAGCCTTAGGCATCTGGGGGCCCGTTTCAATACTACATATGAGGCCCTATCCCATAAAACATTTAATTACCGATATGTTTGCACCCATGCGTCTCTGATGCATTGAAACCTGAAAGGATGCAGTTGCCTAAACTCATCATGCCTCCCAGGGAAGCGCATGGTCTTAAAACGATACATTGTGACCAAGTGTTAAAATCTCTATAGGGCAAGAAACCAGGAATGAGCAGGGAAAAAAAAACGAGGATTCAAGTTGGTTTTCAACAAAATGCAAATGCATTTTTCTTAATATTTATGTGCATTTTAAGACACGAACAGGTATCGTTTTACAATCCAAAACTATAACACCTATAACAATCATGAACTTGAAAATTGGCATCAAAAGTCGCCTAGTAAGCGCAACGTGCTCCGCCTTATTTTAGCACCACGGACAGCGTGCAGGAAAAGAACAGACAGGCTACAGACAGACTCGTCCTTTACATAAATCTGCCCTTTCTGTTTTTCAGTGCTGAGAATGCTCTAATTATGTCATCTCTGTCGAGTGATCTTGTGACGTCGTGCTCAATTGAGATTTGAGCGAGGGCTGACAGCCGCTCCTGCAGCATCGTTGACCTCAGGTGTGTTTTAATTAATTTCAAGCGAGAGAAACTCCTCTCCTCGGAGGGCGATGCTGAGGTTTGGGTACAGGTCCAGCAGGCTGTCGGGGCCTGTTTCAATTGAAACGGTTGAAACATAGGTAAGGCCGCCTATGAGTGTCTTGCACAAGGACACTTCGATGTGGAAAGAATGAGTTGAAATATTGAACAACCAACCCTGTGATCAATGGAAGACTGGCTCTACCTCCTGAGCCACGGCAGCATGCAGTATATTGAGACTGATGTCCTTTGTCAAATATTTTGAATAATTTCTTTTTTTTTTTTTTGTCAAAAAGGGGATATCAGACTATTCATTTCTCCATCACAAAGTGCTGCTGAGGCTGGCTGCGAGTTCTGCTGATTCTCCCCACAGCTCCTCCTCTTCCATTCACCATGGATTAGGAGAGAGAAAGCTCCGTGACATAAGCTAGGAAGGATATAATGCACAAGACAGTCGGCTAGGCACAGTGTGTGTGTGGGTGTGTCTGTTTCATACAGATATTGTGTATGAGATCTTCTGCACTGTACAATGTAGGGCTTGCACTGAGGCCCCAGAGTGTGATGGATATAGAGGAGGGTGAGAATAGAGAGAGAAACATTGATAGAAGAGGAAGATGGCAAAGAACAGTGGGAGAATATGAAAGTGTGACTGAAAGGAGGAAAAGATTTAACAGGGCACCTGTTCTCATGTCTTAAACAGTTGTATTATTTCAACCATGCCTTTCAGTCTTTAGTTGAATGTCTAACTGTGGACATATCTGTTAGGGCTCTGTGGTTTTAAGTTCTTAGCAGTAAAACGCAACGGTCCCCTTGTTATTTGAAAACATTTGAATGTAAAGCACTGAGGAACTGAAAATAAAATTACCTGCATTATTTCATGCCATTTGTCTTTTTTTTTTTGTTTTTTTTTTAAATTTTCCCCCAACTCAATCAAGGTAGACTAACTGTTCAAGGGGAATTTTTGTTTTTTTTGGTTGTTCTTACTGTTTTTGACCTTTTGTGGGGACATGTCAGTGTGAGTCAAGTTATCAGTGAAAGTAAATGACACTGGCTGTGGCAATACAATACATTCTGTAGCCAGTTGTGTCTGTAATTTACTTGAAATTTTCTCTGAGGTGTTTTACATCAACACGAGTTGAAAGGCTGCTGTGCAAGAAAGAAGCCCTTATTCAGACACGGCACCTTAGAGCTTGACTGGAGTTTGCTGTTGATCACCTGGACAAAGAAAAACCCTTCTGGAGAAAAACTCTGTGGTCAGATGGAACACAGATTGAGTTATCTGTCCACAATAAGCAGCGATATATTTGGAGTAGGGAAGGTGAGGCCTTTAACCCCAAAAACACCAAACCTACTGTGAAGCATGGTGGTGGTGGTAGTGTTATTCCGTGGGGCTGCATTGGTGCCAGTGGATCTGGTGCTGTAAAGGAAGTAAATGGAATAATGAAGAATGAGGATTACTGTCAGGCAGGGGGTTAAAGGGAAGACTATGGAAAGGGGAAGGTGGACCCAAATGCAGTTACACGAGAGGCAAGGATATGGGGAAACAAAAGGCGAGCTTTATTTTAAAGCTGAACACAAAACACAGAAGCAGACAAAACGGGGCAAGAGGCAAAGTAGCAACCAAAAACAGCAAGGCAAAGTAGCAACTAAAAGGCAAGACAAAGTACAAAGAAAAAGGCAAAGTTCAAATCAAACATGGAAAACTTAAAACCAAAACCTACCATAACGGGACTTGAAGAACATGGACAAGCGCATGGACATAGACAGGGGCTGACAAGAACAATGACCAGACAAGGAGTGAAGGGAACACAGAGACTAAATACACAGACACTGATGACAAGACGAGGAACAGGTGAGGTGGACCAACAGGTGAGATAACGACGGGGAAGAGCACATGAGAACATGAAGGGAACAAAATTGACAGAGGGAGCCAGAGGGAAGAACATAGTAAAATACACAGGAGAACTTAAAGGACACATGAGGGCATGGAAAAACAAGACACAAGACAAGATACAAAGACATGGATATCAAATACAAGAAACCACAAGACAAAACCAGACAAGAACACAACAAACAGATCTACAATCATGACAATTACATCCAAATTATTCAGAAAAACCTAAAATCATCAGCAGAAGACTGGGTCTTGGGTGCAGTTGGGTGTTACAACAAGAAAATAATCCCAAACACACATCAACAGTAGTAAAGACGTAGCTAAATCAGGCTAAAATTGAGGTTTTAGAATGTCAAAAAAGCTTGTTCAGGTGAAAGTTGCCAATAGACATTCAACCAAATAGTACAACTACTCTATGTATATTTTTGAGCCAGCAGATTTGTTCATATTTTCAAAAGACCTATAATATATAATAAATTATTATTGCTGGCCCATAGGCAAGGGGGATCGGAGGGTTCGTTCCACCCCCCCCCCCCCCCCCCCCCCCCCCCCCCGCTCTCTCTCCCCCCTCGTTCTCCAGTACTGTGCTCCTGTTCACACTCCAGTCCAGTGGGTGGTGGTAAACTAATAATAAACTAAACAAAAGAAGAAGATGAATAAAATCTAGAAAATGGGTAAAAAAGAAGATAAAGAAAGAAAACAAAAGAAAACTGCAGCTATTTTGTCCCAAGATATTGGCAAGATGTTCCTAAAAAGGGCCAAAATGGGTAAGTTGCTAAGTCTATTGAGCAACTGTTTACTAGTTAGCTCCGTTAGCGCCCTTAGCTAGGTTAGCTCGGCTACAGTCGAACTAGAGTGGTCCGTTTATAAACCTAATGAGCAGCGTTACAAATAACCTATGTACGTGGGTCTCTGTTGTTAAAGTTTAGTTAAAGTTTACTTAGAAACTACTTTTTACAATCGAGAGTCATGTAAACATGACGTACCGCACGTCATTTCCCGGTCAGTCGTCATGGAAACATGACGCTCCGTCAGTGGTGCTGCATTTGGACCAGAGTGAAAACAAACGTGTGTACCAGCTGTAAGATGAAACTGCAGGCTACACAGTATGTGTGAAAACCATCTATCAGGAAATCTCGCATAAATCCTAATAAATAATGTGTAAATTACCATTTTATACACATTGAGACTAGTAAATGGGCCTGAGATGAAGGACCCTTGATTATTTTCCCCCTAATTCCCAAGACCTTAAAGAACAGCTATATAACATTTAAAAACAACTTCATAATAATTTTCTGTGTGTTTACCACATGTGTGAAATTAATTTTCCGTTTTTTATTTTCCCCTCTAATTTGGTCATATCAATTTTGTATTTGGTCATATCAATTTTTCATATGACAACACAGCATGCATATTCTTAAAGCTCAGGTTGTTTTGAAAAAAAAATGATGTAAAACACTTGATTGTACCTCACACTTTGAAGATTTATAAGAATTCATACACAAGAGACCAGGTGAGAGGAAAATAGAAGAACATTCCATAGAGCCAACAGGTTAAATGTCTTTCTTTTGCTGTATTCATTCATTTTTTATAAAGGGTTTAACCTGAGCCAGACTTTACAACAATAATAGTCACATTGCATGTCATGACCCTGATGCAGTGGCTTGCAGGACTTTGATAGTTGTTTCATCTAGTGATACATATATAACATGATTGTATGAGAAAATCCATTTTCCCATGTACAATTGGTTTATCCATTTTCTCATGTAAAATGTCTTTTTGATTTTGGAGTCTTAGCCTGAACTCTCTCTCGCTCTCTCTTTCTGCCCACCTCCCCTCTCTCAGCTGTGCAGGATCCTGATGAAGGCCTTGCAGAACCCGATACTGAAGGTGGTGTGGATGACAGAGTTGATGGCGCTGTTGAGTTAGCCCAGCAAGGTGACGGCAATGTACAGGGAAAGAGAGATACAGCAGCTCCTGCAGTGGGTCAGCACGTGGGTCAGGAAGATAAGCAGCCAGTGGATAGTGACGGTGAGGTAGCCCAGCCAGGTGACGGCGCTATACAGGGAAGAAGAGATCCAGCAGCTCCTGCAGTGGGTCAGCATGTGGGTCAGGAAGATGAGCTGTTTGGTGACCTAGGATTTTTCATTCAAGCTACAAAATCACTTGAAGAAATCTCAGAGAGTGTGTGTCAGATGTCAGATGCCCAGAAATACCATTTGCTCAGAAACCATGACAGGCCATCAAAACACTTCATTTTTCCAACACAATTCACTGGTGGCTGCAACAGGGCATTCAAGTACGAATGGTTGGAGGAACATGGCTGGTGGTTGGTGTACAGTAGGAAACTTGATTGTGCATTCTGTGTGTGCTGTGCTTTGTTTCTGAATGCCAAGGAGAGGAAGCAGTTGTCATCAATGGTCAATGCGCCATTCACTAAATGGTATAAGAAAACCAAGGCAATTGGAAACCACTCATCAAAATCATACCATTTAGCTGCACTTGAAAGAGCAAAGTTGTTCCTCCAGTCAATTGAAAACCCCAAGACTCAAATCTCAGTCCGTATGGACAGTGCAAAGGAGGCCAACATCAATGAAAACAGGCACATACTCAAGTGTGTAGCAGAGACTGTACTGTACTGTGGACGCCAGTGCATCGCACTTAGAGGCTCAGCTGAGAAGCAGCATTCTACTGGCAATCCTGGAAATTTCTTGGCCCTGATGAAACTACTTGCAAACCATGATGAGAAGCTGAAGCAGCACATGGAAAAGCCAAAGCTCAAAAATGCCACCTATCCCTCACTCCAAAGCCAAAATGAGATGATTGATGTGATAGGAAAGCACATGATTCAGGCCAAGATCGTGGAAGAGGTCAAACATGCACAGATCTACACAGTCCTAGCTGATGAGGTCACATCCCATAATGTAGAGCTGATGCCAATGTGTGTACGCTTTGTGGACAAATACTTGAATATCAGGGAGGAGTTGCTGGAGATTTGTACTCTGCCACGAATCACAGGTCGCCACATTTCAACCGCAATCAAGGATGTGTTGAGTCACCTAAGCATAGAGATTGCTGATTGTCGAGGCCAGGGGTACGACGGCGCCAGCAACATGAGCAGCGAAAATGTCGGCGTCCAAGCTTTGATCAAGAAGGATGCACCTAAGGCAGTATACATGCACTGCAACGGGCATTGCCTGAACCTTGTCATTGCACGCTCATGTGCTCTTCCAGTTGTGCGAAACATGATTGACAAGATGAAGTCTTGTGTCATATTCTTCACCAGCAGCCCGAAGAGGGAACACCTTCTCAAGGAGGTTTTAGATAAGGATGCTCACTCTACCGGAAAGCGAAAGCCCCTGGTTGACCTCTGCCGCACAAGATGGGCCGCCCAGCATGATGCTTACAGTCACTTCTACAGTGCCTTCATCTTCATCATTAAGGCTCTGGAAGTCATGGCGCATGGTCTCCATACAGAGGAGTACAGCCAAGATGTCACCACTGGATGGGATGGCAAGTACAAATCAGAGGCCTATGGTCTCTTGTCTGGGCTCCAAAACTTTGGTTTCATCCTGACTTTCCTCACTGTCTATCAAGTTTTATCCCACCTTGCAGGCATCACAGTGAAGCTGCAAAGCACCTTGTAGGCACCTCAATTGACATCATTGAGGCATTTAGCATGGTAGATGAGGTTCAGACTGTCTACAAGGAGCTACGTGAGACAATCGAGGATGACTTCAACCAGATCTATGAGCAAACAGTCACGTTGGCTGCCCAGGTCAATGTGCAGCCTACTCAACCACGAGCAACTGGAAGGCAGACACACAGGGAAAATGTACCTGCTGAAACTGTGACGGACTACTATCTTCGCAACATGGCTATACCCTTCCTAGACCATGTCATCTCAGAGTTTAATTCCAGATTTAGTCCACTCTCTGTAACAGCGTCAAGGCTCATGGGCCTAATTCCATCTATACAGTGCAACTCAGATGTGACAGTGGACATCTCTGAAGCAGTCTGTCTTTACCAAGATGACTTACCTTCACCAGAGCTCAATGACCAGGAGTTGAAACGCTGGAAACTGAAGTGGCAAACCAAGTCATCAGAACAAAGACCAAGCTCATGTGCTGAGGCAATCAGAGAATGAGATGAGATGATCTACCCAAACATATTCAAACTTCTCAAAATAGCATGTACTCTGCAAGTCACCTCCTGTGAATGTGAACGGTCAGCCAGTACTCTCCGGAGACTGAACACATGCATGCGTAGCAGCATAGGAGAGGACCGCATGTCATCCCTGGCCCTCATCCACTCACACTATGACATGGTAGTGGATCTGGATGAAGCTGTCCACATTTACTCAAAAATGCACCCAAGAAGATTGGAACTGATGAGTGTTCTCATTCCATAACTGAGGTGAGCAACAGAGATGGACAGACAACTAAGGAGAGTAACAGAGATGGACAGACAACGAAGGAGAGTAACAGAGATGGACAGAATATGAAGGAGAGTAACAGAGATGGACAGACAACTGAGGAGAGTAACAGAGATGGACAGACAACTGAGGTGAGCAACAGAGATGGACAGAATATGAAGGAGAGTAACAGAGATGGCCAGACAACTGAGGAGAGTAACAGAGATGGACAGACAACTGAGTTGAGCAACAGAGATGGACAGAATATGAAGGAGAGTAATAGAGATGGACAGACAATGAAGGAGAGTAAGAGAGATGGACAGAATATGAAGGAGAGTAACAGAGATGGACAGACAACTGAGGTGAGCAACAGAGATGGACAGAATATGAAGGAGAGTAACAGAGATGGACAGAATATGAAGGAGATTAACAGAGATGGACAGACAACTGAGGAGAGTAACAGAGATGGACAGACAACGAAGGAGAGTAACAGAGATGGACAGACAACTGAGGAGAGCAACAGAGATGGACAGACAACGAAGGAGAGTAACAGAGATGGACAGAATATGAAGGAGAGTAACAGAGATGGACAGACAACTGAGGAGAGCAACAGAGATGGACAGAATATGAAGGAGAGTAACAGAGATGGACAGACAACTGAGGAGAGCAACAGAGATGGACAGACAACTGAGGTGAGCAACAGAGATGGACAGAATATGAAGGAGAGTAACCGAGATGGCCAGACAACTGAGGATAGTAACAGAGATGGACAGACAACTGAGTTGAGCAACAGAGATGGACAGAATATGAAGGAGAGTAACAGAGATGGACAGACAATGAAGGAGAGTAAGAGAGATGGACAGAATATGAAGGAGAGTAACAGAGATGGACAGACAACTGAGGTGAGCAACAGAGATGGACAGAATATGAAGGAGAGTAACAGAGATGGACAGAATATGAAGGAGATTAACAGAGATGGACAGACAACTGAGGAGAGTAACAGAGATGGACAGACAACGAAGGAGAGTAACAGAGATGGACAGACAACTGAGGAGAGCAACAGAGATGGACAGACAACGAAGGAGAGTAACAGAGATGGACATAATATGAAGGAGAGTAACAGAGATGGACAGACAACTGAGGAGAGCAACAGAGATGGACAGACAACTGAGGAGAGTAACAGAGATGGACAGAATATGAAGGAGAGTAACAGAGATGGACAGACAACTGAGGAGAGCAACAGAGATGGACAGACAACTGAGGAGAGTAACAGAGATGGACAGAATATGAAGGAGAGTAACAGAGATGGACAAACAACTGAGGAGAGTAACAGAGATGGACAGAATATGAAGGAGAGTATCAGAGATGGACAGACAACTGAGGAGAGTAACAGAGATGGACAGACAACTGAGGTGAGCAACAGAGATGGACAGAATATGAAGGAGAGTAACAGAGATGGACAGACAACTGAGGAGAGTAACAGAGATGGACAGACAACGAAGGAGAGTAACAGAGATGGACAGAATATGAAGGAGAGTAACAGAGATGGACAGACAACTGAGGTGAGCAACAGAGATGGACAGAATATGAAGGAGAGTAACAGAGATGGACAGACAACTGAGGAGAGTAACAGAGATGGACAGAATATGAAGGAGAGTAACAGCGATGGACAGCATATGAAGGAGAGAAACAGAGATGGACAGAATATGAAGGGGAGTAACAGCGATGGACAGGCAACTGAGGAGAGCAACAGAGATGGATAGACAACTGAGGAGAGTAACAGAGATGGACAGAATATGAAGGAGAGTAACAGAGATGGACAGACAACTGAGGAGATTAACAGAGATGGACAGACAATGAAGGAGAGTAACAGAGATGGACAGACAACTGAGGAGAGCAACAGAGATGGATAGACAACTGAGGAGAGTAACAGAGATGGACAGATAACTGAGGAGAGTAACAGAGATGGACAGACAACTGAGGAGAGTAACAATGATGGACAGACAACGAAGGAGAGCAACAGAGATGGACAGACAACGGAGGAGAGCAACAGAGATGGACAGACAACTGAGGTGAGCAACAATGACACAAGGAGAGCTACAACTCAGAAAAAGACAATTATCCGATAGTAGAGAAATAGTACTCCTAAATGTAATTCAATTCATTGATTCACACTAAAAGGAAAGTTTGGATGATAATAGAGAGATGGTTAATTTTCATTAAATTCATTCATGTTTATTCATTCAATTAATTTATTCATGTTAACAGAGACATGCAGCAGAGGAGAGAAATGGAGACAGACAACAGACAACAGAGGTGAACAACAGAGAGACAACTGACGAGAGAAACATGTCATGTATAAGTGAGGGTATAATGAATAAAAAATATAAATTAAAACATATCAAGTGTGCTCGTGTATTTAGTGGGGGCGGTGGTGAAGCCCACTTTTTGGGAAAAAAGACCCCCCCCTCCACAAGGCTGGCTACGGGCCTGTATTGAACCATACTTCATAAATGTTTTTGTGACAAAGTAGTTTGTGGAAGCTGTAAAAAAATCACTGGAACTGAAGACTGCCGTGATGTACATGTTTTTTAGAAATGCATGTTAACTTTTGACCACAACTGTATGTGCATATGTACATATATATAGTCCAAGTTGACTTGGTGATCCTAGGGAGCCACAGTGCAGCCAGATGATAACCGCTGTAGATTTAGTGAATCAGCTGGTCTCAGTTCTTCAGGTTGCTGATGCAGGCTCAGGTGAGGCCTACCTCAGACCATAGAGGAGACAAAGCATGTGTTTTCTGGGTCTTGATGTGTTAAGTGACAGGCTGCAGAGTCGGGATGAATAGCTCTCAGTTAACAGTGAAAACACAATCCACCAACAATACCTGTCTTATTCTTGGCTTGAAGCCACAGCCGATAATTTTGACAGGACTGGCGATGTATGAACAAGAAGTGTGGGTGTAAGTTTAGGTTGTGTGGATGTATAAAAGCAAACCACAAGAAGGCGTTTTCACTATTTCAGCCAAAGCATTTCATGTCAATGGTGGAAGTGACCACTTGCAAGTGTTTGAATAAAGGAACGACCACTCTCTCCTGTCCCTCACCTGTGTTTTTCAGCCTCACTCCACCTATACTTCATCCCCTCGTTAGTTTAGTTTGTATTTCAGTCCAGTCTTTCGTTCAGTCACTGTTGTGTCATCTGTTGTGTTCCCTTGATTCTGCTGTTTCCCTAATGTTCCTTCATGTTTGCCTGTTCTTGTATTGTCATGTTAAGTCAGGTGGAGCAGGTTCTTCATTCAAGCACTTCACCCCAGGTAGCCTGCTGCCAGACCTCTGCCATAAAATTCTCTCAAGCAGTTTTTGGACCTGCATAGAAGTTGGAATATACTCAACGGATGTCACGGAGCTGCACTGCTCAAAGATAACACTCTTTGCCCTGGTAACTGCACAGCCCAACTCCACATGGGGTGGTTAAAATGCTGTTCAGAATTACATTTCTTTGTGCTGGTCAATTCTGCTCCCCCTTACTCTTTTTTTCTAATCACAAATTGAGCTGATCTTTAAAATAACCTTGTGAATTAACAACTTATAGCTTTTATGTGTTCCTGGATAAGCGGGACAATGCATCTTCTGCTAAATTTAAGTTGGAAGGATGATAAACTTCTGTGACGATCTGCACAAGGGTTTTTTTCTGCAGCCTGTATGTACTGTATGCATGTGTGTATTCAGTTCTGAGGAATAAATACGCTGAAACACAATTACAAGCTGGAGTGACACTATTTGTAATAGATCACGAGTGCGTGTTCTTGACAAATTCGCTTGTGGAATGCAAAGAAAATGGAGCAAATGCCAAAACAATCACTACAGACTGCAAGCTGGTCATGGAGCTCCATGCCAGGGTGCAGTACACTCTGCCCGAACAGCCCAACTGGTGATGGGTGCAGACAGAAGGCGGACAGTGACTGAGACAGGGCCACCACGTACACCATTGAGGCCTGAAATGGTGGAAGGAATAGGCAGAAGCTGTAACCATTTGTCAGAGGGCGGATGGAAAATCATAGTGTATCAGAGAATATCTGTGTTTTGAGTTTTTAAACCTATTTAAATGTACACTATATTTAGTTATTTATAAAAAATATGTCCGGCCGTTTGATTCGAATGGAATGGTGTAATATTAACTGCCAAATTAGCTGAAAAAAGGAGACAAAAATATTGCATAAACTCTTGATATAACTACTTTTGCATGTCACAGCAAGCTCATGACTCCCTGTTTTAGGTCTGAAAGTCCTAACCTTACAAAATAATGTTTTCACAGTGGGAATAAACCAAACCATGGTGCAGTTAGATCTGGGCTGAGACCACCTTTCGGCTGTTTGGTGTGAACCGTGGTTCAGGGAAGGTTTCACGCCTGTAATTTTGGTTCAGATCAAATTGCAAAGTCAGCAGGTCCAAGGCAAGTGTTCAATATACATCTCACACCACAAGTTTACATTAGAACAGTAAATCCGTTACTATCAGTTACTATCACTATTCTTAATCTGAACAGTCTTCGATGTCTTACTAGTACTGTAACTGTCGACCAGACATTCCTTAGTTAACCAGATGGGAAACATTAGCAAGAGGAATGATGCTAAAGGAGTCTTAATGCACTCCTATATAGCCTTTTCCACAAGGGCAGTTGATCTTTAGCAGCAGCTGGAGCTAACTTTTACTTTCCTGTGTAACAATGAAAGAGAATCTCCTTGATATAATCATTGAACCACACACCCCTACCTAGCCTCTGTGATACAAATATGGGAAAACAGGAAACAAATTTCCCTGTAAATATCCATTTGGACTGGTCTGGCGCCTCATTATAGAATGCAAAACGGGCTTAACCTTTTTTCCTGTGGATGCTAGTCCCACAGAGGTTTGTGGGGCTTACTAATTAATCTTGAGTTGTTTATGTTTTCCAGGGCCTTTTGTGTAACTTCTGTCCATGATCCCGGGCGGTTATACTGCTTATATCTCAAATCAATGTTTTACATATTTGATGCATTATTAAAGCGTTTACACCTAGAGAAGTAAAGAGTAACAGTTGTGAAAGGTAGCGATTTTGCTTGTATTTACATGATTGTGGACTCAGCCAAGTGTAAATGTCATCTGTATAATTGGCCACTGATTTTTCGGGGGGCATTGGGGAGTTGACTGAAGATAGTTGGTTGAAAATTAAAGGGGCGTGTAATGGGAAATATCATGCAACGAAGTTCCCTAGACCCTCTTTGCCTACAATCTTAAAAACAATCCAGCGTGTTGAAAGGTCACCTAACTGCTGCCTCAAACTGCTTGGAAAAGATACAGGCGAGCCTTTCCCCTCCCAGGGGAAAATGAGATGAGCCAATACAGCGTCTGTGCTTTTTGTTGGTGGTGTTGTTATGACAGAAAAGGCAAGGGTCATGTGACCCTTGGGGATAGTCAAGCTAGAATTAGTGCTAGCACGCTAGTGAAACACACATACCATCACCAGTAGCTCTGATCTACCATGCATATTGAGATCTGATTACAGTCATGGCAAAATAACTGATGAGAATGCTTACTGCAGTGATACAATAAGGATAATATGTAATTCACATGTCTAGCTGGATACAGATTGCATGGTAACACATGCAAAATAGTTGTACAAAAAAGTTGTACAAATATTAAACTAAATTCATGAAATGAAATGTTTAATTTAAAAAAATGAATGTCTAATGTCAATGTCAATCGATAGCTGAATATCTTTTCTAAGAGAGATTCTATGCACACAGTCTTGTTGCAGGAGTACATTTCAACTATGGATGAATGTCCTTGCATAATAAATTAATTGAGTTCCACTGACCTAGGTTGGCTAAGGCTCTGAAAAGCGGAATTCATAGAACAGTAGAATGAAGCCCAGAGTATAAAGGGACAGATATTACATCCATCGTGACTGAAAGTAAAATGCATTTTAACAAAGATATGTTCATATAGTTGACATGATCATTCTTGATAAGACAAAACAAGTGTTTGTTTTTTGACAGGGGTGTGACAGCGCTGGATGGTAAAGCTTAACTGAGGCTACAGAAAAAAGGGGAGAAAGAAAAGGACAGAAAGAAAGATGGAGGATGTGAAAAAGAAGATAGAGAGGAGCTGGGGGAATGAGTGCAGAACAGATCAGGGAACCCCAGCAGTGAATAAACGCCTATCTCTTTGATTTCTGACCTCCTTTTCTTCCCCAATAATGAGCACTTTTAATGGTTTCTCAGAATGTCAACTCCCAGTCTGCAACCAGCCAAGCTTGGCTGTGTGTGGGTGGCAGAGAGACCGGAGGGATAGAGGCTGGGAGAAGAGAGGGAGATTAGGGAAAAAGAAAAAGGCGGAGAAAGAGAGGCATCTATGCGCTGGTGTGGCACAGTTTTCTAATGGAAGCAATTATGTTTAATGCTGCTTTGCACTAACTAATCATCTTTAGCCAAACTGAGCCGAGGGGGTCAGTGGCAGGCAGTGTTGTGTTTGTGTGTACATGTGTGTATGTTTGAACTTAACAACAACAACAACAACAACAACAATACTACTACTACTACTAATAATAATAATAATAATGATAATGATAATAATACTATATTAAACATACATATTATTTATTTGAATATGAGACTTGATAACTCAATTAGTATAATCGGGACTTGCTTTAGTTCTCATTTATTCACACTTCTTGCTCTCTGTCTCCCTCTCTCTCTGTCTCCATACTTATTCTTAGGGCCCTGACAAACCACGCAGCAGTTGGCTGTCGGCCAATGATGGGGCCTTCAGTGAGCATCTGTGGCACTAGTTGTTGTGGTGTGTCCCTCACCGTTGGCACTAGTGCCAGACAATTATCAGCAAGGGGGCACAGGGTTTTCACAGCTGGGCACTCATTTTACATGGTGATTAATGGAATGGGTTTTTTTTGGGTCGTGTAATATAATCGCACTTGACTCCGGGCATTTCGAAGGAGGTGCCCCTTTACTGAGAATGAATGCCCACTTTTTGAACAATCAGTCAAAAGCATTCAGCCAAGCCCATGTATATGCCCATTACAACCTATGTCATTGTATCACACCGAACACAGTTAAATGTACTGTCAGTTCCTACCTGCACTGTACAAAGCTGTACAAAGAGTCAGCTGTTCTGGCGAGAGAGAGGGATGGAAGGAACTATAATGTCTTTTTGAAGACTTTTTAAAATAAATCAATAAGGATAAATCCAACATGTGATACACTGTCCAATTTCCTGTGTTGAAAACACTTGCAACCTATTCAGAATGAATGACATATTCTTTTTTGTTTCATGAAGACACTTGATGCCGTGTCCACACTATTTCAAATATCATATATGCAAGTGACATTAGCCTGAGATTTCATCTCCCTTTCAGCCAGTCAGATACCAACATAGCATGCCCAAATTAATTGTCTTGGACGGCACATCAGAAAAAAATGAGAATTCACTCCAAATGAAAAGGTTTGCTCAAATATTGGTAGGGGATACTAAATCCTCCCAGATTCTTGGTAAATGTGCAAGCTACAGCCTTGTTACCATTCACATAGTTAGCATGGCTAAAAACACTCCATTGACCTTATTTATCAGCGCCAACTGCTCCTCCCAAAAACAAGTCTCCGAAGATATCTTAATATTGGATAACACTGGCCTTCCTGTACTGGTGTATAATTACCTGATTGCATTGCTCACTTCAGTTCTTGCATTTATAATGTATATGCATTTAGCATGAATCATTCTCATAATGACTGCTACTTGGCTTCATCTCTGTCGGCTATATCTTCTCATTTTTTACACTTACATTCCCTCTATGTTTGAGCTGAAATAGCAAGCATATTTGCCCCTTTTTACTATTCACTACTTCAACTCAATTAGATAGTAATGCCATTCAGTGTACTACATTGCAGACTAAAATAACCTATGTCTCCAGTCCTAATTTTCTGCAAGTCTTGCCAGCTGGTGTATTTATCTTCAATTATTTTATAACTCCTTCTTTATTTGCCCTCAGTCTTTTGTATTCAACAGTGTGTGTCTCAGGAGGAAGCTGTCTAAATGTTCTGCAAGCAAGCGCATGGACCTAAAGTTCGTTCAACCACTGAACTATTGGTCCGCCTTAAAGTACTGTTTTTGACTGGGATGAACTCAGATGCTGCATCTTCCTTACCCTTTGTACTACTTTGGATGCCCACTTCACCCCTGCCTCTGAAGTAACTGATCAATACTTAACCACCCAGAGTTAAATACTCAGTCCCAAGTTTTTATGTGTATATTCTATTTTTGCACTTCAAAGTCTGTGTGCATCAATGGATTAATGCTTGTAAAGTTATTCCTCCTCAACCTTTCACAAGCAATGTCACATCAGATGATTTGCAGCATATCTTGAGAAATCGATTGTTAAATATACTAGCATCTCGCACATTTTATCTATTTTCCTTTTGACATTTTCAAGGACTCCCCGAGTCCAGCCCTGTACCCCTCATTCCATGACCACCTTCCACTCTTGCTCTGCCTACTTATCTATCTTCATCTTGACTAGTTATTTTTTTTTCTATGTCTCTGGCTCATGTAAAATATTTTACATGAGCCTTTCTTCTTTTTATCTAGTTGCTACAAACAATATACCCCTTTCCTATTTCCACCATCTGCTTCTACTGGACAGGTCACGTCCACCTCTTCTTACCTTATCATCCTATTCCACTGTCAAAAATCAAATGTTGCTGATTCTTGAGACTTCGGTAAAAACATGTCCCACGAAGAAAAGTGCTAATTCCATTGAAAATTAATAACATTTTCATGTTTAAAATAATCACGGTTGATCAACAGTTGGCGTTTTGCACAAAGGTAACATTTTAACATATGCTTGTTTATAATTTTATAATTAATATGATTATATGGCTGCCCAGCACCCAGAAAACTAGTTAGTTTCAATGTGATAAAAAAATGTTCATGTTCAAAGCGGTTGATACCACACATATAGATGTTTACACTTATGAGAATATATGCATGCTATACTTTGTTAGATGGGTTCCATTCTCCGCAGTTGAGCCATATAGTTCATTTTAGGGAAACCATGACCACCAAATTGTAATTTATTTGATTTACTGCAGAGACTGGAAAAAGGTCCCTACCTTTTAGGCGGTCATAAGGTCAAAATACGTGTGCATGGCTTGATCATTTACATGTCATTCAGTTTGTGTAAAATGTATAATACAAATTCAAGATGAAAAAGTAGGATGAAAACACCTTTAAAATGAAGAGCAGTTAATTTTAAACAATATTTATTCTTAATTTGTGGTAAGTCAATATATGTTTCTAGTTTCTGTCAACACTGTCAGATATTGATGAAAAAGCACTTAAATCAGATACGCTGCTGCTCAACTATATTTCTGAGGACCCACTTTCCACCCTCCATGTCTGTTAAATGCAACAAGCCTAAATCGCTATAAGTCTGGTAATTTTCTATATTGTTTACATATTAGAATAGAAGCTAGAGGCCAGAACAGCATGTAAATAGAAAGAAAACAATATGGCTTTTGTATACAACTCATTAGTTTCTTGGAAAAAAGTAAATTGAGCCTTGAATATAATTTAGGATCACAGTAAACGGTAATATGGCTTGTAATGTTTCCTTTTAGCCTGTGTTTATAATATACAGGATGTCTCCTTTATTTCTTCCACAAACAGGCCTATGTATCTCCAACATAAAAGTGATCCCCAATGATTAACACTATAAATGAATGTAGCTGCACCATTTCACAACCATTTTATAAAATTGCACCAAAATCTTACCAAATTAAACATAAACAACTTCATAGTCACATTTGAATGGTAATGCCATTCAAGTCTGAGTTTTCATTAGTTTATTTTAGGCAGTTATGGTGAGATAGCAGCTATCTATGGAGGGGTGATGTAAAAGTCTAACATATATATTTGTACATATAACGATAATGTATATTTTATCATAATGCAACATTGACTTGAGTGATGAAATTGTTGGAATTTTGCTGTCACAACTGTCAGCTCTATATGAACACCATCAGACTTTATTTTGTTTTGTTATTTGGTATATCTTGTGCTAATTATAAAGTTGCACGACGTAAAAGTTTCTAAAGGAATACATGTGAAGCAGTATGAAAATTATTCAACATTTAATAGAATATATGTGTATTCACGATATAGACATAATACTTAATAAGATCTAAATGTATGTAAGTCTAAATAAATAGGAATTATTAGCTTTTTATGGTACATATGGTGTCTTAATAGTTTTTCATTGGCAAGGGACCATGTTATAAGCAGGATAATGCCCTTCAGCCTGGTTGCTGCTCGCACTGCGCATATGCCGGGTTGGAGTTAACATCCATGTCTCTCTCGACTGACATGATATAGGCTATGTAGTGAAGGCTTTCACTGAATGCATTGAGTGTATTTCTTCGTCAAATACAAGTTATAACTATATTGATATGTATGATTCCAGTGAAATATTTACAGTGTAGAAACTACAGTGAGGATTACAGAGGATTGATAACAGAGCTTCATCACATAGTGCAACGGCAATCACACAAAGCTCATTATCAGCAAAACCACTGAGCCTGTGTCAGATGTGTATTAGTGTGCAAGTTCAGTGAGTAAAAACGAAAGACAGTCGAATTCCTTGTATGTGGTAACATGTGTGGCCAATCAAGCTGCTTCTGTTAGAACATGATGCATGCTACAAATTCTAAAATCTCTACAATCAGCACAGTTATGGTGTAAGCAAAGATTACACAATACAGCAGCAATGTGAAGTATGGTCACAGTCTGCCCCTCTGTTTCTGAGTTATGCTGTTAGATAATAGCCAAAATGTGTTCTCGTGGAACAAAATGATGCCACAGTAAAGTTGACCTTTTGGATATAAAATGTCATTGCTTCATCACTTTATCCTGTGAGACATTTAGGTGACATTTTTTCATGGTTTATGTAAATACATGTTTTGTGAGGTGACCGTGACCTTTGACCACCAAAGTCCATCCTTGAGTCAAAGAGAAAATTTTTTTTTTATTTTATTTTTTTTGTAAATTGAAGAAATTTATTTTGAGCAATTGCGTTTACTAGAATGGAATGGAACGGACAGACAACAACAAAAAGAAACTCCAGCCACGGCTATTGCCATACAAAAACAGTCAGACCAGCCCCAATAAAGTCCATTGCATGCTTCGCACACAGGGCTCCACAAATGTGTGTATGTATTCGTATCTCACCAATTAATGAATTTGGACATGTGTGAAGGCCTCTCGAAATTTGAACTTCATAGCTATGTGCCAACATGTTGAATGCGAGCAGCTCCTAATTATGACTGGCCTGACACAATCAATTGATCATCCTCCTCCTTCCAGGAAAGAATCCAAACAAACATCCCGTTAAGATGAGATGAATGTGATGGCAAGTAGAAAACAATACAAAATGTGGTGTGTTGGAGAAATACTTCCTCTGTTGAAGTTTCAACAAATTAACATCAATTGGAGCTGTTCCTGCTTTCTGCTTTACAGTGGCCTTCCCATGTGCTTGAAAAGTCCACATTCACGAGTGACAGAGAATCCACAGTCATTCATTTTTAATTTATGTTGAGCACGAACGTTAACCCCACATTACATAGGTGACATAGTTCTGTTGCATGGTGTGAGTTATCTCACTTACAGTATGTATGCAGTACGAATTTATTCTCCTAAACCTAACCAAGTAGTTCTGGTGCCTGAACTTAACCAAACCACTACTGTTACGTCAATAGCAGCTCAAAAGTCATACACAATATGTCATAATGTGTGAAATTGTTAAGTTAAACCAGACATTGCAAAATCAATCCAAGATGGCAGCAGCATGAGGGGCAGCATTTCTTGTGTCTTTGTGTCGTGTCGTTTGTTACTGTTGTTGTTTTTGTTAGACTTTTTAGTATTGTACAACACTTTCATGGAAGCCTTTTGTATCGCTGATCACACCAACTCCTGAAGCAGGAACCTCCACCCACCCTGTTCTGCTGCCTGAGGCCTCCTCCTCTATCCCCACCAGCCTGTTTGCTACCAGACCTGCAGCAGCTAGCATCAAGGAGCTAGCCAACAGTCCTGCAGCTGCTAGCATCCAGGAGCTAGCCACCAGCCCTGTAGCTGCTAGCATCCAGGAGCTAGCCTCCAGCCCTGCAGCTGCTAGCATCCAGGAGCTAGCCACCAGCCCTGCAGCAACTAGTATCCAGAAGCTAGCCACCAGCTCTACAGGAGCTAGCACACAGGAGCTAGCCACCAGCCCTCCAGCAGCAGCTAGCATCCAGGAGCGAGCCACTAGCCCTGTAGCAACTAGCATCCAGGAGCTAGCAACTAGCCCTGCAGCAGCTAGCATACAGGAGCTAGCCATCAGCCCTCCAGCAACTAGCATCCAGGAGCTAGCCACCAGCCCTGCAACTGCTAGCATCCAGGAGCTAGACACCAGCTCTGCAGCAACTAGCACACAGGAGTTAGCCACCAGCCCTGCAGCAGCTAGAATCCAGGAGCTAGCTGCTACCAGTTATTATTTAATTATCTCTAGAACTGGCCTAGGTAGCTGATGAAACAATTTAACAATGATTTTACCAATTGCATTGTCCCTGGTTGTCTTGCTTCTCCCAGGCCCAGTTTTCCATATTTGTGGTGGTGTATCCAGCCAGGTCCCCCACATACCCTTGATTCTACCAAATACTATAACAATCACCTGGTCCTTAGAAACTACTGAATTATCAGTGCGATTATTGATGTCCTCCTGTGGGACAGTCATAAATAGTTTTACCAAGCTTCGTTTATGGTGTATTTTTGTCTTAAAGAGATGTTTTACTTCTACTGAAATCACACTTGATATCATGAAGCCAAATACTACTGTCAATGGATCGTCTCACAATATGAAACGGAGAATTTTTATATTGCTTTTACTCTTGCTATCAGGCAATGTACAGCCTAATCCAGGTCCTGTGTTAAATAACATTACCACTCCTGAGGTATTCAGAGCCAGAACAGGCTTAGGATTAATTCACTTAAATATTAGGAGTCTGCTTCCAAAACTTGATGCTGTCAAAATCTGGATAGAGTCAACCAATGCAGACATCCTTATCTTATCAGAAACTTGGCTAAATAAAACAGTTTCTGACAAGGACATTGCTATCAATGGGTATAATATCTTCCGGTGTGATCGCCCTCGAAAAGGTGGAGGAGTAGCTATATATATAAAGAGCAGATTTCATGTTACCTTGTTTTCCTCACTCTCCATTGTCAAACAATTTGAACTCCTTGCCCTGAAGCTTGATTTTTTCCCATGGTCAGTCTCTCACAATTATAGGTTGTTATCGACCCCCTTCTGCCTCCCAAGAAGCTCTTGCCTCTCTTGCTTCTTACATGACTGGGTTTAATTCCAGTGAGCTTCTTTTGGTTGGTGATTTAAATCTTGACTGGTTGACTGCCTCGTCTGATAATCTTAAAGCTGTTTGTGATTCACTACATTTAACTCAATTGATCAACTCATCAACTCGACCCAATACTAAAAACCCATCAAAATCTTCTTTACTTGACCTTATCTTAACAAACACTCCCCATAAGTACACGGATACAGGTGTATTTGCCAATGACCTGAGTGATCATTGTACCATTGCTACTATAAGAAACTCTAAGCTTCCCAAAACAAAGCCCAATATTATATGCAAAAGAGATGTTAAAAACTTTTGTGTTTCAGGTTTTATGTACGACCTAGCTGCCTTTGAGTGGAGTAGAATTGCTCTATTTGATGATGTAGAATTGGCTCAAACAAACATGCTCCTTTTCGAAAATTTAGGGTAAAGGGCCGAAATAATCCCTGGTTTTCCTCTGAGATTGGACATCTCCTCAAAGAGAGGGACATTGCTTGGGCCAGGGCCCGGAAAACAAAGACAGAGGCAGACTGGCTCAGTTTTCGCCAGCTCAGAAACAAATGTACCTCTCTTATTAAGAGTGCAAAGTCAAACTTCTATTTGAATGAATCCATAAAAAACATCATTGACCTAAAAAAGTTTTGGCAAGTCATAAAATCTTCTTAAAATCATGTGATAACTAACGACTTGCCAAGCTCTTTAATCACTCAGTCTGGTACTCTGTCTGATAAGTCGGCTATACTCAATTGCTTTAATGATCATTTTATTTCTGCTGGATCCTTGTTTGAGTCGCTGAACCCTGAGCTGACAAATATTGGGCTAGCCAGTGTTAACACATCCTTGACCTCGCGGGCTGTGAGTGGACCCATCACTTGCCCATTTGAGTTTATGTCTGTATCTGTCTCTGAGGTACATAATGCACTAAAGAAACTGGACACAAGTAAAGCAGCAGGACCTGATCAAATTGAGCCGTTTTTCCTCAAGTTGGCCGCAGATTTTATTGCTGAGCCTCTCTCACAAATTTTTAACCTGAGTCTTATCAGCAAAAACATCCCTAAAATCTCGAAGTCGGCCTTTGTTACCCCCCTGTTAAAAGGGGGTGAACCCACAAATGTAAACAACTACAGACCAATCTCTAAATTGTGTATTTTAGCTAAATTGTTCGAGAGGATCGTCAGTGACCAACTAAAAGAATTTTTAGAATCAAATAATATTTATCTCCACTCCAATCTGGTTTTAGAAAACAGCACAGCACTATTACAGCTGCGCTGAAGGTTCTAAATGATTTAATTGAGGCAATGGATAGCAAAAAATACTGTGTTGCTCTGTTTATTGATTTGTCCAAAGCATTCGACACGGTAGACCACAACCTGCTGATACAAACCCTAAATCACATTGGTTTATCTAAACATGCAGCTGCCTGGTTTGCCAACTACTTATCAAATAGAACACAATGTGTTCAGGTGGCTGGATCTACCTCATCTTTTCTGGACATAACCGAAGGGGTGCCCCAAGGTTCAGTGCTGGGACCCATTTTATTTACAATTTATATCAACAATCTTTGTAATAACTTGTCAAATTCAATGTATCACCTCTATGCAGACGACACTATTGTTTATTGCTGTTTAACCTCTCTCACTCAGGCTCTTGAGTTTTTGCAAGTTGCTTTTAGTGTTATCCAGTCTCATTTAGATGATCTTAAACTGGTTTTAAACACAGATAAAACCAAACTCATGGTTTTCTCTCATGCAAAGGGGCTACCACAGAACATTACAAATATTTTAACAACCAAAGGAAAATCTATAGAGCGGGTTTTGAACTACAAGTATCTGGGCTTTACCCTAGATCAGGAGCTTTCATTTAAAGCCCATATAAACAAGCTGGTCACTAAACTTTGGGCGAAACTTGGGTTCTTTTTCAGAGATAGAACCTGCTTCTCTCTTAGGGTCAGAAAGAAAATAGTTACAGCTACCTTCTTGCCCATTCTTGACTATGGGGATGTGCTTTATTTGAATGTGTCATCCAAATGTCTCAAGTCTGGATACTG
Source organism: Sparus aurata (assembly GCF_900880675.1). Lineage (NCBI taxonomy): Eukaryota > Metazoa > Chordata > Actinopteri > Spariformes > Sparidae > Sparus > Sparus aurata. The sequence goes on along the minus strand of NC_044204.1, from coordinate 9,073,343 downwards.
TTTTTCATACGGCACTGAGATTTGTCACAGGGTGTAGTCGCCTCACCCACCATTGTGAATTGTACTCGAAATCGAACTTGCCTTCTCTGAGTGCACGCAGATATGCACATTGGCTGACCTTAATTTATAAGGCTCTCTTAGGCTTGATACCTTCTTATTTGTGTGTCTTATTGCAGAAAACAAGCAGTTGTTATGCTTTGCGTTCCTGTTCAACCCTCGTTCTATCTGTTCCCCGGGTAAGGACCGAATTTGGGAAAAGAGCATTCAGCTTTGCCGCCCCTTTGGCATGGAATACTTTACAGACTGAGCTGAAACTCTCTAAACTAATTTCACTTGGAGCCTTCTGCTCTATCCTGAAAGACAGGCAGCTGAAACTTATTGAACAGTGCCTGTATTTAAAATCCTAAATTATTTGTTTGTTGTGCTACTGTTGCATCTCTAAAATTGTATGATTGATTCTATCTGTTACTCTTTGTAATCTGCGTTGACGTGTACTGCTGTTATGTCTCGTGCTGCTGACCTTTTTGGCCAGGTCACCCTTGCGAAAGAGATCCTGATCTCAATGGGCTTTTATCTGGTTAAATAAAGGTTAAATAAAAAAATAAAAAAATAAATAAATAACTAGAGGGGTAGGTAAAGTGTTGGGAGTCAGGAGTGAGACGTGTTGGGGAGAGTAACAGAAACTACTGCACGGATTAAAGTGTGATTAGAGTTTGCGCACAATAATTGCTGCGGACAGTGAACACGACCACAGAGAAAGGATGAATTTTATTTGGGTTGTTTCAAAAAATATGCTGAGCCCTTGGTTATTTAAATTAAAAAGCCCAAACTGAGATAATTGATCAGTATCATACTCTAAAAAGCTCCTCCAGAAAACTGTGTGTTCCTCCTACTTGTAATGTAAAGTGACCTTGATGAAACCAGTGCCTGTTTAAAGGCACGGATTAACCTGAAGCAGTGTGTCAGTATACAGTCTATCTCCACCAAGCAGACCTAAGGGAAGAAAATTAAAACAACAGATCCTACAATATTCATAAAACCATATTTAAGCCTAAGCATGTGTCAAGTTCATCTCATCAATTTGACTTCATTTAAATTTGTATTATGTTTGTTTGACAACAAGTCAATTTTGCAAATTAAAAGTGCAAAGCTTACACCCACGCACCCTGAATATCAAGTGATAAATTTAAAGATATTCGTCAATTATATGTAACAAACAAGTTCCACACAGCTTAAATCGTTTGCAAGACATTTGGTGCTATTTGAAAGGGTGAATTTTCAATTACTATCAGTGTGATCTTAGCATGGTCCCTTCAGCATCCTTATTACGTAAATGGTCACCTCATGTCCCCATCCCTGAACTCCTCACACAAATGTATTTGGTGCAGAGTTACAGTGATGCATTGGGTGTAATTGTGTGCTCTTAGCAAACTCATCTAGAATGTGATGAAAATTTGAAAAATAAATAAATAATAAAATAAAAAAATTCTCAGAGGGACGTGAAAGGGAAAATAGCACTCAATTTTTTCTCAGTGCAAGGACTTTTGTTGCCAAGTAATGAGCATCAACAGTAGGAGAATAATTTTAAGCTTACACAAGTTTTTTATTTTTTTTATTTTTTATGGCTAAAAAATAACTTTGAATAGAGGTTTGAATAGAATAGATACAAAGAATGTTGAAGACAGTTTCCTGTGTTCATCTTTAAAACTAGCCGTAAAACATCCAGTTGTTTTTTACTTTGAAAGCTGTGTATGGATTTGCTATGAATTAGATATTAATAATAAACTAAATAACATCACCACCGGGTTTGCCATGGAATCACTGTATAATTACACTTAAAATATTATCCCAATGTAAAGCAACTAGGAATTTCTACAAAACTACAGCAAATCATGTCCACTTGCCAGCTTCTTTAAAAGCTTTCAATATCAAGTGGTTTTCATCAGTAATTTTCCAGTTTTCTGTTGACATGTGATTGTAGTGGATTTGTTTGACAAACAAGTACTGTTGGTATCTCCCTAACACATAGTTAATCCAGGCAGTGTTCACAAGCTTTCAGACTATCATGTGGAGGAATACAATTTGACAGTAACATAACAGTTCAGTTAATGAATGATATATGGAAGAAAAATCTGTTTATTAAAAATGTCTTAAAAACAATGCCTTGTTTGTTTGTTTGTGGTGCACTGGTTATTTGTCTATTATTTATTCATTCGTTAAATTATTCATCTTTGTTTCCACCTCAGACCTGGTAAAACTTGTATTTGCCCAGATAGTGATGGATTATTGTTTCATTTCATTTCACGGCCACGGCTATGCATGTTTGCACATAAGTCTATATGTACATTGTACGTACATCAAATATGATGAGCTTTGTAACTTTTGGAGCTGACTTAGATTTATATCAAAGCTACCTCATGCTGTAGTTCTGTTATATAATACAACGTTTAAAATAGTTATCATTTAAGGGCAGGATTGCTGCAGTGATAATGGACTCACATTTCAGTGTGAGGGAAAAAATGAACACACAGAATCACTCCGATATCTGAGAGCACTAGTCAAAAATCATCTATTTTGCATTTGTTTTAGAATGTAATCTTCTTAGTGTCAAAGCTTTGACGTCCTTCTTTTGACTGGACGACTGCTAATTGGAGTCATGTGTTGTTAATTTAGTAAATTCTATATATGCGATGAAGTTGCTTGTCTGTCTCTCAGAGAACAAAGCTTGACGTATTGATCTTCTGATGGTGTGGTCCCTTTGGGTCTGCCTCTTGGATATTCTAAGGTTTATGTGACACTATTCGAAATTTTCCATGTGGTCTCAGACTTCTGGATCACACTGTTTTGAATATATTGAATCATAATGACCCCTGAACACTGAGAGCAGGACCACTTTTTTTTTTTTTTTTTTTAATCATACTACATCCTGGATCTATATTGATCTATATTCTGAGCCTATTTGGAGCTATCCATTTCGGAAAATTGCAATTGCCGCTATTCTCTTTCACATCACAAAGAGACCTGTGATGGTCCACAGGGGACACTGGTCACATTCATGCATGAATATGTGACTAAAAACTAAATGTGACCTCATTGTGAAAAATGTGCAAGGTGAAATGCAAAAAAGGGCCCTCCTAATTATCATGGGCATTATTTGTCCTCTCATTTTTAATGTCACTGACATTTTGCAGACTTTCAAGGGCAGATTCAATCACCTGGACAACCCTCTGAGTGGGTCACATTCGGCTAAATTAACAACAAAGTGTAAATGCAACTCTCCAATCCATATATACTGTAATAACTACATAGGCCAGAGAGACTGTCTGTAAAATACATGAAAATTACCAGCCAAAATTACATTTTTGACAGAGAGGAGAGCCACCTTATTGTTTAAAACCCATTACTTTTATGGTATGATAGCAGAGACCACTTAAATTAATTTGTTAAACTTTGCATTTGATCATACCTTGTCAGGAGCAGGTTTAAGTCGGTATGTTTCAACTCATAGACCTTTCACTGCATAGATATTGACATGCAACAGTACAGGAAAAGCACAGGTGTAAACTACAATGCCACTCAGTAGAGGACAATCCAATACCAAACAATCCGGACCAAGCCAATACCTCTCGTTATGAAGGCTACAAGAGGTTGTGTAGTATAATGCTTTTCAGCAGGTGGTTGTCAGTGAGGTCGAATACACTGTAGCTCGAGATCATTTCCATCAATCTTAAACAGGTCCCCAATAAGCCTACTGTAGCATTTTGTAATAGTTTAGATTACCTAAGATTTGAAATGTGAGATTAATGAATTGATTGAACGTTATTTTGTTATCGCCAATAGTTTTGGACTCCTGACCTAATTTTGAGAACCCCTGGTATAGACATTACTCTGAGTCGAAGATGAGTGATGAATGTAACAAAGTCATATCTAACTAATACTAGATTTTGCTGTTTTTCAAGAAGTTAACTAAACACTAAATTAGTGTGTTCTGATGTGCTTTGATATCAAATGTATGAATGAGGAAATTTAATGGTTTGTCGTGAGGGGACGAATTCAGACAAGCCTCTTCTACCATGTGCTCAAGGTCGTAATGTTGTGCCTTTATTCCACATCTCCATTCTGTTTAAAAGATGCTAAGACAGAATGAGGGAGAGTTGTTTGACCTTCCTTAGTGGAAGTATGCTGTAGCCGAAAATGTAAATACTCATTCCATTACGTTCCATTGCTGCTCAATATTTATGTTTTAATGGTGGGGGAAACTAGAGTACCTAGATGAAACCCATGCAAGCACAAGGGAGAACATTTGAACTCCACAAAGGAGGTATAACCCCATGTCCATCACATCAGCATTGGCCTCAAGTGATGACAGCATCCACATAAAAAGTGAAAATATGATAAATAGTGCTCTTTTTCTCTTACCACATTCATCTCCAAACCATTTGGAAAAAGGTGCAGATTTAACGGAAATCATCACTTATAGCCTGCCCATACCTTTAGAAAGATGGTAATGATGATTATGATGAACCAATGATGATAACTATGACAGTGATAACTGTCATCTGTAACTGCTAAACTGCATAACTGCTGAAATGGGCCTGAATCGGTTCCAATACATGAATTGAAACATGTCATTTCTGATAATTGATATTTGGCTCATACACTTCTCGGTGATTAATTCCCTTAATTCCAATTTCATTTGAAGGGCCATCGTCCATGCCAATTCACCAAGTATGAAGTATAATCCTCGCTTATTACTTCTAATAATATCGTTCTTCTGTCTGCATAATTACTTCCATCGTTAAGCTGCAATTTTCTTCTTGGTGAATTACTCATTAAAGAGCTCATGTTTAGGAAATGAAAATGAAAGCGTAGGGTGATTACAAAAAGGAAAAGTATGGCTTACGTCAGCCTTGAATGCAGATCCTGAATCAGACAAATAAATAAACCTGGACCGTTTAAAAAGGTGTGAATATATCCTGAAAGACAATCGTCCATGAATGCTCTGACTGGGATGAATCCTCATTCATTTTATTTAGGTTTTTGGCCCCTGCAACCTACTTAAAGACCTATATAACCCATTTCATTGCCTCAATCACCCCTAGAGGTCCCAAGGAAACAGTTTTGGAGCTGCTATAGATAGCTGGAGGTTACTAAGGTTAGTGGCATCTCTAAGCTGTGCAACAGAGGGTAGTAAATCTCAATTAGAGATAGGGAAGCAATGTCCATGTCCATAGTGAATTAGGCCTGTGACCATAGCCCCCAGTGTGTGTGTGTGTGTGTGTGTGTGTGTGTGTGTGTGTGTGTAAATCAACTCCAAGTCTGTCAGCCAGCTGCTGTACAGCAGTGGGGTCATTCTGTTGATATCAACTCCCTTTTATTAGTGCATAACTGAGGCTGTGTCTGAGCTTTGGACACCTTTGGTGAAATGAAGTCAATACTTTCACCTCACCTCTTCACTTCCCAACTCTTTCTCTCTCACACACACACACACACACACACACACAAACAAACAAACTTTTCATTTGGTCAGTGATTGAGAGAGTTTGTTGTGCTTTATATTACATCAAATTGATATTTGATTCCAGTTTTTTCCAGTGGTGCTTCTTTTTTAAGACCAGCCTCAGAGTATGCCAAGTATGAAATTGGGTTCATGGCTGTTTGATCTTGGCAAGTTGAAGTTGAGAATCCAAACTCATGACAAAAGGAGGATGCAGTACATTCCATTTACAATTGGGACAACATTCTTGCCATAATCACCAACTTAGCTAGTTCCATCATGGAAAAACGGTGTCATCAGTTGTTATATTTGCATATTTGTCATTTAGTTTGGAGGACTTTTTGGAACACTGACTGGTCTTCTCAGGAGCTGGTCTTATAACTAGAGTCATCTAGCTGGGCCTGAATTTTTTTAATGGCCATGCAGTCAAAATCAAAATATTTCTCACTTAAAGTAGTTTTGATTTAACAGCGATCGTTCTTGATACATCACAAATTAAGCTGGGTTTGTAGATTTTGGATCTATTCTTTAGTTGACACAATGCCTAGTTTCACTTCCCCAGATTCGACACAATCCATGCAAGTCAACAACATTTGGCAGGTATGATGCTCCACTTCTGAATGGATCTCAGTGGGATATAAAGTTGTGTGGAGGACAAAACAAAACAGCGTTGCACTGTGAAGTGCCTAATGGATTGAAGGGGTAAGTTCAGATGCAAAGTCTCTCGTAAAAACCATTTACCTCTTGCACATTTTTATTAGAAAATGGCACCGTTCAAAGCAAGTCCTTAACCTGAACCCCAACCCTAACACTGTTATTAGTTGATATGAAAAGTACTATATGTTTAGATACCCACACACAACACAGCTACCTCAATAAAATGGACAGAGCTCAAAGACTTTGAACTGAACTTGTTTTAATGTGGACCTATGCAAACAGTAGTTTGGCCTAAGTGCTTTCCCAGTCCAGAGTACAGAACACATGGTCAAAGGCTTCCTGTCCACTTAGTGTTGTTCCTAGAGACACTGATGGCACCAGTGATAGAAGCTGAGATTTGAAAGTAAAGCTTACAAAAATCTAAAATCGAATTGTTGCCTTAGTAGAAGTCTGCAAGATGGGAATCTTCACTTGTTCAAGACGGTGTAGCATAAACACTAAGTCACCTAGAACAGTTATGTCAACTTATGTTGAGAGTGCTTCATGAAAACATGACATCTAAGGTGTGTAAAGGTAAACAAGATAATTTGTTTATGGCACATGTTGCATTCATTATATTATTTTGTTCTTTTTCTGTAATTGGATGAAATGGAAAAACATAGTCTAAATCTGCTGATTGTGCTGCACTGGGTCAACATTTACGCCAACTGAGCTGAGAATGGGAAGAGAGCCACAGTAGAGAGTGGTGGAGGGAAAAAAATTAGATGTTTATGTAAATATTATCATAGTAAAGTCATAGTATGTGACATATATATATATATATAGGCAAAATCAAAAGTTTTCAAAAAGGGTCAAAATAGCTGAAGACTCTTAAGGGTAAAAGAGCCTGATTGTATCGAGATAACATATCCCAAAACAGTTTCTAGCACACTCCCTTGCACGGGACATGTTTTAATAGTTACATTGTAAACTCCACTCCCTCTGTCTTCACTCATCAAAGAGCCTGAAGAGTTCTGTGGTCTAAAGTGAAGTCCCTGAATGTGTGCACTGATATGGAAAAACACAACTCTGACAGAATGAAGACGAAATTTAACCAAAAGTTTGACAAAAGAAAACGTCGGCTGCTTGTTTACTGCAATCGATGCTCTCCCTATGGAAGCGTGTTTTCCTACAGCACAATAGTGAATGGCAGCAAATGGCTTCATCTGAACAGAAGAAGAAAAAAACCCTCACATCAACAACGCTGCTGTCTGCACAGAACACAGACTTAATCCCACGTAGGCTCATAGGAATACACAGACTCATGAAGAAATCAAACTAGCAAAATGTAGTGAAGATGTCCCTGGCACAGCTCTGGTTCTCAGCTCAACGGGTTCTCACAAAAATAGAAGCACAAGAACACACACATAAAGGAAAGCCTTCCCTGACATTTGATCCTGATTCTTCCTTCTATCTCTCCTTCTTCTTATTTTAACTCCCTCGCTGCCTCTCTATGTAATGTAGGGCTGTTACTTAACTGTGTGTGTGTGTGTGTGTGTGAGAGAGAGAGAGAGAGAGAGAGATAAAGGAAGAGTGGTGTATAATCTTGAATATTAGCTCGCCCAGCAGGGAGTCTGCAGAAGAGTCAATCTGGCAGTTATTAAAAAGCCAAACTATCTAAAGGAAGCAAAGCCAAAATACCTGTAGCCTTTGTGTGCTAACAACAAAACCACAGTCGTGTCTCTTTGTATCTTTTATCCCCCTTCCTCCTTCTAGTCCTCCACTACAGTATCTGTAGCTATTTTACCTTTGGGCCAATATGTTGGTTAGCCTTTGTGTGGGGACAAGACTTGTCTTTTAGTTTCTGTATTGGTGCCACTATTTATTTACTGATATAACTCCTCAGGTTCTCTCTTAACTCGAGCTACATCAAAAGAGCTCCGATGCTCCTTACATTCACATTTAACCATGCTGCTTGAAATACACATGTGGTCAGGAAAACAACACCTGAACATGTCCTGAGTTTGCCTGTGCAACATGGTTTTGCTCCATTAAGTTGGAGCGTTTCAGAAGCGGAGTGTCATGCCTGCCTGGTATTGTTGACTTGCATAAATTGTGTTTATTTCGTGATTTTTGTGCCTTAACTGGTGGTGAAGTAGGTGTGGTTTACACAATGGTTCCGCTGGCTGTTTGTGTTTGTTGTTCATAGGTCTGCCCTGTGGATTTATCATATGACAGTTTGACAGATTGCTAATTTGATTTGTCACACTGTATATTTCACTAACAGACAATCAAAAACTGAAACAGTAGGGGCCTTGAGGTAACACTCGCTTTATTAAAAAAGACGTCTTTTCCGTGGACACTTTAGGCACCTAGAGTATTAATCCAGCTGTGACTGACAGACAAAGGTCAAGGCAGGTCAGTTATTGCAAAATGTCAGTATAATGTTGACTGAAGTTAAGCTCTCTCCGTCATACTGAATTATAGAAGGGAAACAAAATGGCCTCTCAGTCGAAGCTTCTGACTACTGGAAATCAGCAGCTTTGCTCCAAATCTGGAGGCATCAGTATCAGCTTTCAAAAAGCCCAATCAGCCGCTCCCTGTATGCTCTCTCTCCCGCCCACAAACATCTCTCTTCGCTTCCACTCCTCTCTCTCGCGCTCTCTCTGTTCCACAGGAGCTCTCTCGCTCAATCTCTGTCTCCCTCCAGCCTCTCTCCACCTACTCTCTCTCTCTCTCTTTTCATCTCTCCCTCGCACACTCATTGCCTCCCTCCATCTACCCCTCTGTCCTCAAACTAATTGAGGCAGGTGGCCTCTTTTATTCCCTCTCTCCAAACCTCTCAGCGCTGCAGTTGCCAGGCATCTCGATTACATTGTGTGTGTGTGTGTGTGTCTGTGTGTGTGTGTGCACGTGTGTGTGTGAGTGCGCACGTCTGTGCCTTCTTTTGTATTGAATTTGAATCTGCTGCTGTGGAAGAAGTCTTCATGCAAGTAGCGCACGCTTGTGTGTGTGTGTGTGTGTGTGTGTGTGTGTGTGTGTGTGTGTGTGTGTGTGAAAGTGAGTCAATGAACATGAAAGTGAAATCCTAATGGCTCTTTTCTCTTCCAGCAGTGGCCTCTCCAAACGCCACTCTTTGGGCCTCAACATGCAATTAATCAATTCAGCTTGGTAACAAGATCTATTTATACCGCTGTACACACACACACACACACTTCTGATGAACTGTCTAATGGTAGCTCTCACACACAGTTGAGAACATGGCACCCTGCAGGGGTTTCTGGGGGGGGGTGCAAAGTGAGACAGATAGAGAGACATAAACAAAGATGGAGAGACAGAGAGGGAGCGAGAGATGTAGCCACAATGGATTCTGTCAATTAAGGAGGAGTCATTGTTTGGCTGACAAAGTTAAGAGTCCCATAAATGGCTCCCATCAAGCCCTGATGCATCTCACCAACCAGTCAGAGAGAACAAAGCCAACCCACTGCACTACACGCTGTATCATTCTTTCATTGTTTTTGTGTCCTAAAGGTTTTCCTCATTATGGCTGCAATCAAATCTGACGCTTCGCTAGTCCATTTCCTGGCAAATGCAAAAGAAAAAAGCTCCGTGATCAAGATCCTCCTCACCTGACAGTTCTCTACCTCTGCTGCATGAATGGAGATAGTAGAATGTGACCTGAGTCCAGCGGTGCTCCCACAGCGTCTTTCTAAAATAAAATCTGAGCTCTGTGCCTCTTGCTCAGTGCCATTTGAGGATTGATTGATGATGGATCCTGATGAAACTGGTTGGTTCAAGCTGTTGGAAGCAGGTGTGACACTTTGTTTAAAAGCAGGAACACATAACTGATTAATTCTTTTGTATCTTTTTTGTAATATCATGTAAAATAGGTGCACAACGAGACCTGCATTGTTTAGTTGTCCTGTGGTTGGCCGTTACAGATCTGATGAGTTGAAGTTATGGTACACTACATGTAGCTTTAAAGTTAGTATATTCCTATAAACTGCATATATGTACGTAGTCTTATCGTCTGGGGGATTTTTTGACAGCATATTTAGAGAGACGGAGGGCTGAAGTAAGTTAGGGTCTTTCTAATGTACCTGGCAATATTTCAGTTTTCTTCTGTTATTATTCTATCAATGTGCAATTTTTCTCACTCCATCTAACAAGCCTAGAGACAGCAGCGAAGAGTGGCTCCAGCGGATGATTGACTCTGATAGGAGAAGCAGAAGACCAGGGGAAGAGGCCAGTACGGTTCATATATATACTCAATACAAGTTTTGAGAGCGTGCAAATGTATTCCAAGGGAACACAAAGTGTTGACCATGACCCTCTAAACAATCATGACTCATAAAATGTTTTGGGAGCAGTAGGAGGGAGCATAAGTCTTTTTCTTTCTTTAATTCTTTTTGAAGCAACAGTTGCTTAAACACAATTCCAGGGTCCAAACACGATTCATCCTCAGTAGAGCTTCACTCTTATCTTGAGAAGGGGTGAACACTTTGTTAACCACACACAAAGCATAAACACAGTTTTTAACCCTGTGCCAGACAGAGGTTTATGCTGTTGCATCTGGAGAGGTTTTGTCATCTCTGGCTGTGTTGTTTTTTCATACTCTGATTTCTCAATTCTAGCCTGACATCCTGCAGCAGGTGGACCGAAAATTTTGACACTAGCAGCACAATCACCGATCAGTTCACCAAAGCATACACTGGCTGCAGAAATTAAAGCAGCACAAATTAGTGCAGGAAGAGGCCATATGAAGGCCGGGAATGGATTGTGATTTTGACAAGTGCTCATCACCAAACTGCATAACTTGCTTCATCTTACTTCTAGTATCTACAGGCTAGAAAAGTACTTTAATTTAATTTTCCCTACAAATCTGTATTGTACTTTACTTCACTTGAACCTGCAAATATGGATCTTGTTGTTGAGGTTCAGAATTGGGGCTGATAAGTGTCTGTGGCAGACTGTTGCCATGCTCCCAGGAGGCCCCTTCATTTGTCCCTACAAATAATTAACAAGAATAATTATTAGAACTATTTGTTCTTAAATAAGCAAAGCAGCCATTTCAAAAAGATAATTTGATCAATCACATCTTCATTTATGTATGTGTTGTTCAAAATATGAAAAAAAGAATATCTATATACACTTTAATTCATAAAGTATGTGTCAAATTATTCATAAATGAGATAAAATAAATGTATTTAGGCAGAATTAACATGCTTATTGTTCTTATTTCCTCTCACTAAAACAATACACAATTTCAATCCTTCTTCTTCTTCCTTCTTTTATTTCCCATTAAAGTTCCTCATAAAACACTTGTTTTCACATTTAGGATGCATTTTACATCTGATTTAAAAGAGCGAGAGAGAGGATGGTTTTTGCTGTGGAACGGTGAGACAGGTGTGGCAAATGTTGATGTGTTATGCTGAAATGGAGCAGTGGAGGTCGATGGCTGTAAGGCACTGTGGGTTTGTGGTGTATACTGTGGTTTGTTTTTCTCTCCCCTTGACCCCTGAGGAGAACCTTCCATGTGTTATGATATACAAAGAAAGCACTGCACATGCCAACAAGCTCTGCTCACGTAGTTCAAAGAGTACTGAAGACATAAATGGATCTTAACTAAAAATTAATTATGAAAGAAATGCTGCACCTGAATCCTGTCTCTGGCAATCAGTGCGTTTACGTGACACTCAAGAAAACCACATTACTGGGTTAGTCCGTCTACGATCGGATTTTGAAGAAGCATGTATACACCTTAGTCTGACTAAAATCGGACCGGATCTGATTTCTCATATTAAAACACCTAGATTATTCCATTGATAGTTGCATTACTCGTGCATGTATACCAGTGGCGGCTGGTGACTGAAAAAATTGGGGAGGACATGAGGAAAACCAGTCCATGGTGTCATGTTATTTTATACAAGTCAACTACTTATACCTACTTTCTTATATTCAATGAAAATTAAGCAATAAAACAATGACTTACAAGACTTCTTCAAAAAACATTTTATTAAATGGCAAAAGGCTGTTGTTGTTGGTTGTTGGTGTGTGAACGACACAATTGGTTAACATGGGCCGGTGTGTCCCTGGCCGGCTAATAATGTACAGTGGGCTAATATACAAGACAAAAAAAAAAAAAACAATGTGTACCCCTTTCTGGATTCGATCCCAAGTCACCTGTGTGGGAGGCAACTACTCTACCCCCTGTGCTACCACAGCAGTCAATGTACATGCTTCATGACATCACACTCATCATCACAGTCGCCCAAAACAACTGCGTTGCTGCTTTGTATTGTGTCCCAGTCGTGCCACTAATGTTATGTACTCCAGCAGGACGAACGAAACGAAAACTATGAATTATGTTTCTGACTGCTTCTCTCTGATTTCTCCGAACAGTTTTTTTTTCTTTCAGAAATGTGCTTATATTTCCTTTGAAACCGATTCGAATATCGCTGAAAACTCAAACTTGTCTGAGCATGGCTGGCAGTGAAAGCTGTAAAATACATAGATACAAGTATTTTTTGTTTACAGTTATATAAATGTGAGAATTAAATTTGGGAACTGTTATTGGACCAACCTGCTGTCAATCTTGTATTCTGGTTGCTGATTGGTAAGGGAGGACGTCCTCCCTTAACGCGTCATTTTACGTGTCTTAGCCAATCATAGATCAGCATGAAAAAATCCTAAATGCATTGAGTGAATGGAAGACGATCCCTCCCACGGAGGACAGAAGCCCTCCGTCCTCCTCTAGCCCCCACCTCCCTGCTCCTCTCACAGACTGCTCTGTCTCCTCCGTCTGCAGCTGTCGCTGTTCAACCGTTTTAAGTGGATTTTCTTCCAAAGAAGAACATTTTTTTATGATTGGATTCGGATTTTGTGTTCTGCTCAGGCTCGAGATTTTTTCCCTGGGGCCGTGAGCCGGAAGTAGAAGGACGGCGGTGTCTTTTCTCCAAAATAACCGCAAGCAAGAGGGCCATTGTGAATCTAGTTTGTGTAATTATCATGTACACCATATACGTAATGTACAAAGATGTAGCTTTGTCTCGCTCTTCGTACGCCATCTTTCTTGAATGCAGAGCAGAGTTTGTTGTTGCTGGTGACATAAAGAGGTCAGCCGGAGATGGCCCTATTACCACTAGTTGAAATGGTTACAGCGCCATCTATCGTACCAGGGTATGACATGCTTCTGCCAATAATTCGATTTTCTCACCGGCATGTATACTCGGACAATTGCAGTTGTCCGATTGAGTAGCAGAGTCGAACTATGGCTGTAATCCAACTAAGCTGTGCATGTTAACATACTGAATGAGTGCTCCAGTTTATATATCACTGATATTATAGGTTACTAACCTTCCGTTGTGGATCTCGAATAATTCTCATGTCATGGTGCACTCAGAAAAGTTGTTAGCAGGTTGGAACACAGATGTAAAACATCCTACATCATTTTAAAGATCTTTTTTATCCCTTCGACCGGTGCTAATTTTTCTGTGCAAGTTATTATATTGCACACTTGCAGTTCTGTTTATTATTCAAGAATGATGTAAATGCAATGCCTGAAGTGTTGCAGGGTTTCCACCTCTGCGGTTGACAATCCATCATCTCTTTTGCAAAGCAGCAGGCTCTCATGTTGCTGCAAAATCTTCATTAAGATTCTGTTGTTTTTTTAATTCACCACACCTCTTGTCACTTCATCAGCACTCCCATGTGATACACACACACTTCTCCATCTGTCCATATTCTGCTCGACTTTGTTTTCATCAAGTCTCCTCACATCATTTCATGTGAGCGACTGCACCTCCTCCGCCACCGCGGTACCACTGCTATTACCACCATTTTCCTTCATCACATTCAATCATATTCCATTACATCCCATTGGTGACCCTGTGAAGATAGGTACCATGTTCCTCTTTGTGCCAGCTAAAATGTCACCCCTGTTCCACACAGGTGCGTTATCCCTCCCAGAATAAGACACACAGCTGCCGGCACGGACACTTTATTGTGTGAATATGTCTCTCTATCTGTCCCTCACCCCTTTACTGCATCCCGCATTCTTGTGTTTTTCACTCTTCTTGCATTGACCCACAGCAGTAATAAGCTGGGCAGCACATTGTGCTGCATTAAAAGGATGACGGATATGTTATCTGGCAATCGGATTCGGTTGGTTCCTAGAGATGAGACTCACGACCGTCAAGAAGAATGAAGAAAAAAAGGGAAATTGACCATGTTGTAAAAGCTAATTCAGAGAAAGTATCTGAACCTTAACCCTAACCCTTAAGCAACCAGGGGATTATGGTCCAAACCAGAGGCGGTTCTGGCTAGATTTACGCCCTGGGTGAACCATCACTTGCCCCCCCCCCCCCCCCCTTCTGACCAGTCCTTCCAGTAAAACACCGAGTTTTTTGTGATTGTTGCGGGCAAAAATCCTTGATTATGCGGCACGTTTTCTTAAAAAATGCAATGAAATATGCGGGATATTTATGCAATTTTGTGCGATGAAATTGCGGTAACTCCCAAAATCTGTGGTTTGATAATAAAAAGAGAGAAAAAAAAGTGATTCCCCCAACACCTTGTTCTCACTTGGCTACTACCATAATGTAAAGAGTCATTTCTTATTACTTCCTATTATAAGCAGCATACTACATCACAGAAAGTGCTGGGAATATTTAAGTTCTTGTTTTATTTCAGACCTTAATAAACACACGGCTCAAACTTACAAAACATTGATGAGTCAAACAAGTTCTGTAGCTTTACAAAAGGAATATGCTACAACTTCTGTAAAAATGAATAAAGAAAATAAAAAATAAATAAATAAATGTGTGTTTCCTGTTTTACAGAGGTAGTGATACAAAACAGACATCTTCTGTTAACATAAGTGCTTCCAATGGACAAAGTGCATCGCTTACCATACATTTACATACTACTAATATACTAACAACTGGAAGGTTTTTGAAACTAGTATGATTTTTTTTGTTGGCAAATGAGAATGAGTTGCGGGCTTCATCATGGCTTCATCGCTTTTTGATGATGTTCACGTCGCGTAATTACGTCACTTCAAAACGTTCCCATGGCAACAGGGGAAAATGGCTGCTCTTGTGTGAAGCAAACGCAAAATTTTTCAGCTTTCTGCTGAGATATATATGACTTTTTTGCAACGAAAAAATCGGCAATTTATGCAGCGAAAGTGCGGCGTATTTGAAAAAATGCAGCCCCCGCATAAATATGCGGACTTTGGCTGATTATGATTTGAATTATGCGATCGCATAATCGCGTTTTTCTGGAGGGACTGTCTGACACACACAACCTGTATGACTCTGAGCAGCAAGTTGAGGTGACAATGAGGGCGCCCCAGCGCCCACTCCACTAAGGGAAATGAGCGGCGGTAGTCTAGAAAACTGGCGATTTTTTTTTTTTTTTTTTCGTGAGGGCGTGCGCCCTCACATTGATTGCGCCCTGGACGGTCGCCCACATTGCCCATAGCAAAAACTGGCCCTGGTCCAAACGCAATCCTCCAATCCAAAAGGTCTGCAGAGACGAAAGCTTACAAACCGCACTGCTCTCATGTACAGCATCTCTTTGTGCCTATGACAGATGAAACGCCACATTACCTTTTTCTCTTATCTCCCAAGGATAACTAACACATTGTATCTTCTGAAACATACATTTGATAATCTATTTTCATTCACACCCAAACATAATTTGATGTTAGATGCTATAATGTATTCTGGGACAAATATACCATTGAAAGAAACATGTTTGATTGCCTGTGTTGAGTGATTTCAGCCACTTTCTCAACAACTTCTGCAATTTCACAATCACTCCTGTAAAATAACCTAAAAATAAAACTTTATAATCAATAATGGAGTGACTAATTAAAAGTTTCATTTCATGCGTAATTGCCCATTGTGGCCTGATAATAAAGTCTTCACACCACTCACATTCATTATATATCTGAGGCAACGAAATATGAAAAAATTAAAGGAAAAACATAAAAAAGTTAATATTTACGATTAATTAAGTTACTGTATAAAATAACTGTGTGTGTGTGTGTGTGTTTGTGTGTTTGTGACAGAGAATGAAATTAAACTGCAACAACTCACTTTAATTTTAGTGGGCTGCTGAGGGGAAGTTGGACCGAAACTAGCTAGAAATTCAACGACAAGTTGTTTTGATCATGGAAATTTTGATCTGTTTATGGATCTAAATAAAACTTCCATCAAGCTGTTGTTTGACATTTCAGCTGGGCAAAGAGGCAGACAGAGAGACAGAGAGACAGGACCATCCCTGGAGTCCAACTGCTACTGTGAGCAACGTAATAAAATGAGACAGGGTGGAGGGGAAAGGCAGAGAAAAAAGAGGGAGCAAGGAGAGGGAAGAGATGGAGTGGCAGATACAAATTTGCACTGACCCCCAGCCACTTTGAGAGACCAATTACACTGGTGAACCATTTTCCCCACTTTCCCCTTCATTCATTACAGCTCTCTGCAGGATAACAACAAATGAATGGCTGCTGTAGGAAATCTATGTTCCACTAAGTGTGTCAACATGGCTCCCACTATTCAATGGCCGATCCCTCTCTCTATGGCCATGCACTGAGCCAAATATGCACCATAATGCACTTCATTTCCCTCAGTGTAATCCTCATCGGCAATCGTTAACCGTGACAGAGGAATATATTCTTCCACAGTGGTCAAGTTATCAGATGGATAGGTCTCAAGTGCAAACACACGGCAGGGAACAGCATTAGCTTGCTGCTATATAAAGGCAGTACTCTTTCTTAAGAGCATTCAGATATCTTCTAGTTAGTGCATCCCTTTTGTGTGGAGGTTTCTCACTTAGCAAAGCTCATCAATATGGTTTTATTATCATTATTTTTCAATCAAATGCCAGACCAGAGGAATATTCACAGTGCTGAGTATTTGTGTGGTTACACATCTAGTAGAATCCCCTGTAATGAGCTGTATATTACCTCACAAGCATTGAGATGGAGGAGAAAACGGCCAATCACATGATGAGCTCCAGAATTATAAAAGATGTTTCTTCTATCTTTTTGATCATGCAATGCATATTAACAGTTAAATGTTGTGTTAAATGTTTGTGGAATTTTGGGATTGAAGTATAAACTGCAGTGAATAAAAAATTAATTGATGAATGATTTACAATGGCATTGCTGATGTGACATTGTTCGAACAAATCCTGCAGCGATTTAAACCTACAAGTAATTTTCCACCTGTGGATTTATGTGGGTTTGAACTAAGCAGTTATCTCCTGCTTTTAGAATTCAGGCCTATGTGGCTGTACCAAAAACGGCAGTTCATCTGATGAGCAGTTGAGGCTGGCTCCAAAAGCGAGTCACCTATAAGAGACCATAATAAAATGGCTAAATATACAGCGGAAATAAAAACATGTACAACGAAAAAAAGTTTGGGCCTCTATATCTCTATGTGTGGCCTAGCCCACCCCACATGAGTGTGCATGTGTACCTTATGATTGTGTGTACATACACACATACATACAGATGCACCCACAATCCAATAGTGTAATGTTGCAGTTTTTTGTCCAGACTACTATCTGAGGGAAACACCAGTAACCTATGGAGGATTTACAATGAAGGGCTACAGCCTCTGATCACAGCCTGAAGAATAACAACAACATGTAGATATCTTCTGTCATATATGATTTACACCACATGACTGCAACAATACTTACCTGGACCAACTACAACAATATCAACATATTAGCCTACAGTGTGTATCTCAATAGTGTATCCAGGCACATACTAGTGCATAATTAAATTAATACATTTTATGTATAACAACAATATTATGTGTATAAGTAGCCATGAAACAGACTATAATATAATAAGCTAACTCTGGACAAATACCCACCATCAATGTGTGCCCATACTGACTGTTTTTTTTGCAATTGAAAGGCTCAGATTGTGAAAGGTAGTCTGCTGCAATTTTTCTGGTTAAATTCTGAGTGCTGTATCGTAGGCAACTGGGCGTGTTTCAGTTTCTTGAAGACGTTTCACCTCTCATGCAAGACGTTTCTTCAGTTCTAACTGGAGGGGAGTTGCAGGCTTTTAATCTCTGTATGGGAGTGTCCTTACTGAGTCGTTAAGAAATAATTAGTGCTGAGTTTTAGAATCATTAGGCCACGAGGGTCGTTGACCCTCATGTGTGTTGCTAGAGCTAGGTGAGCCAAGGTGTGAATGTTTGTTAAGCTGTCTGGGGAGGGAACTCAGTATTGCATTGTGGGTGGGAGATAACTAATGTCTTGGACCACCTCCTCTGTTCAAAGATGGCTGTTCCAGTTTGACACAGAAGAACCTTTTACTCCTCTTTCAAACCATCTGTCTTCTCTGGCCGAGATGCCTCTCTCTCCTTCAGATGTAAGTGGACAGCAGAGTCTTGACCTCAGGAGTTGAACCTCCTGTATTGTGTCATTCATTTATGGAGAGGTTGTTTTGTTTTGTTTCTGATTTTCTCAGGTAATCCGCGACATAGGGAATCACGATGTAGATACATTTTTCTGCCTCCTCTTTTGTCTGCTATGGACCTTTTAGAGGAGTGGTTCCCAACCAACCCCCCCAAGAGATAAAGATGAAATAGTAGATATATTTGTCTATCAATTTGTCTGTCTCTAGCTCTAATAATATCAGGCAGGCATGATGTTTTGCCTCTGATAGGCTCCCAGTGGGATATGAAGTCATGTGGAGGATGAAACTATTTAGGACGGAACAAAACAGCATCAGACATGCCAGGTAGCAGAGACATGCCCAGTGGAATCAAGGGGGAAGGAGGCCAGTAAGCAATCTATGATCCTCTGGGAGGTTTTGACTTCTGAAGGGCTCTTCTGTACAATGCTGGGCAGATGACATTCCATAGCTTCAGTATGACGGCGCACTCTCGATTGAGCAGCCTTAGGACACCAGCATCTTCTCTTGCAAGTTGATTTTCCAGGGGACCCTTAGTAAGTAAAGTTACTGCTGTGTCTTCTGTACCATTGCAATGGTGTTGGTAGTCCAGCTGATATCTTAAGTTATGTGCATATCAAGAAATGTAAAAGCAGACACCATTTCCATGCAGTCCTTGCTGTCCTCCTTTCACTTATTCTTTAGTTTTTGAGAAGCTCAGGAAAAGATTGTGGTCTGAACACCACATTGACAGTATTTAGACTCAATCCTACTACAGTCATGTCATCAACAAGCTTGATGATAATGGGGTGGAGTGAGATGTGTGTAGAAGGCATACAGGATGGGGCTCAACACGCAAACCCTAGGGGGAACCAGTGCCAATTGTAACCCCTTGATTCCACTGGGCACACATTCGTTACCTGGCGTGTCTGACACTGTTTAGTTATATCCTCTACACAACTTCATATCCCACTTGGAGTGGTTTACAAGCAGAGCATCATGCCTGCCTGAAGTTGTTGAATGAAGAGATGATGTATTTCATCATTTCTCCTTGACTACTTGTTCTGCTACTTTGGTTGGGTATGCCACCTAGTAAAATTGCTTCGTTATTTGAATTTAAATGACCGGATCGCTGTTTCAACTTGCCAGAGAGCTCTTGGAGTTTTTTGATCAACAATGAGGACTTACACTGCGATGATGTAATCTTTCTCCATTTTCCATTTCCGTAATGCTTGTAAGGTGGGCAACAAGCGCTGTATGAAGTGCTTTCAGAAATGTTCAGCCAGCAGTTGAGTATACCTCGGTCTCTACCGCGATCGAATATTTCCTATTCTGGACAAACTACTTGAGTCCGGCCATCCTATCAGCAAGGAGATGGGTGTGTCAGGGTCCGTATCTGCAGTGTCTGTAGAAACCAAAGGCCAGGAGCTGAGGGTGCTCTCAACCTCAACATGACAGTCCTCAACACTCCTCTGAGATGGTCTGCCCAAAGCTGTCTTCCTTAGTTCCTCTACCACTCCCTTAGGTTCTCCCACTGGTGCCTTTGGCATCTACTGTCAACCAAAAGAAGTTTGGCTCTGTACTCCAGCATTTGTTTTCAACAAGCTGAGCTAGTGTCCTCCCCCTGTTATATCATTAGCAGGATTGGTCGTTGAGTCCATATAGCACAAGGCTGCAAGTTTAGACAGCTTCTGCAACTCTGGTGACCACAAAGACCATATAATGGCATGAGTCTGACTAGAGCCAGTTAAGAACTGTTGTTGAATCTGGATGTCAAGAATGAGCTTTCTATTCAAAACTAAAGCCAAGTTTGCTCCTCATAGCTCAAGTCCTGGGATTGAGAGTTGCTTCTTGGGAGCGACTATTGATCTTACAGCCAAGAAGGCCATATGCACTTGTCCTTCACAATTGTCAGTGCATATGTAGGTCACAGACCCATATGCACATTCAGAAGCATCGCTGAACACATGAATGGTCCACCTGTTGTTGATGCACTTTCATGTCTTGCCACAGGAAGTGGAAGAATGGTTTGTCTTCTCTCAGCAGAAAGACCTGATGGAACATCCCTTAATCGGAGGAGGATTCCTAAAGACTAGCACCCAGTGTGGGCCAAGGCAGGAGGTGGTAATACAGGCTCTGAAGAAGCAATTACATTTACATTTACATTTAGAGCATTTGGCATGCTTTTGTCCAAAGCGACTTACAGTAAGTACATTTGTCACAAGAGAGAAACCACGCCATGTCATCATCCATAGAGTAGAAAAGAAATATAAAGAAATATAGAAACAATTGTCAAGCCCTCATCTGAGGATGGTAATTGCTATTTAATCACATCAGAGGGAGTCATGCTATGTGGGGTTGAGGTGAAGTCTGAACGGATGAGTTTTGAGTCTTTTGCGGATGATGTTGCGTGATTCTGCTGTCCTGACATTGGTCAGGAGTTTGTTCCACCACTGAGGTGCCAAAACAGAGAAGAGTCGCGACTTCGCTGACTGGGCTTTGTTTGCTCTTAGAAATGGGGGTACCAGCTAGCCAGCTAATGTATATGAGCAAAGTGCACTCACTGGGGCATGTGGTCTGACCAGTGTTTGAAGGTAGACAGGTGCAGTTCCATTGACGGCCTTGAAGGCCAGCACCATCATCTTGAATCGGATGTGGGCCGCAACAGGAAGCCAGTGGAGGTCACGGAGGAGGGGGGTCACATGGGAGAATTTGGCTAGATTGTAAATGAGGCGTTCTGGATATGCTGCAACTGTTTAGTTGCAGAGGCTGCTAGTCCAGCCAAGAAGGAGTTGCAGTAGTCCAGGCGGGATATGACCAGATGACTAAACACTGTTCTGTCTTTCCCATTGTGTCACACCTTGAGGTACAGGATGTACCATGAATGGCATGAATGGGTGTTACAAAGCCAGCATCAAGATGGTTTTGAATCTCCTTGGAGTAAGTTGTTGCTTCCTTTGGTTCTTTGGCCAGTCTTCTTACAGTCCCACATAGCTGAGCTAATATTGCCTTCTTTGGTGCATGTAGTGGGGGGGAGATTTTCTTCTGCAGTAGCGAAGTGGCAGACCATCTACACCATTCACTGCAACCCCTGTTGGCTTTGACCTGGCGATAATCTGTTCACTGTGATATGGCAGAGTTTCCAGCTTCCACAGTTTTTCCACATGGCTGAAAAGCTCGGCTTCTGCCTGACCTAGGCATTTACGGCTTCAGCCCCAATGATTTTTTCTTTAGCCTCAGACAATTCTCCCATTATATAACCACACTCTGAGCCATTTGACACTAAAAGAGATGGCAGTTTTGTAATTTCCTGTCTTCAGCGAATCCAACAAAGGAAAGACCAATCACCAAAAGAAAACAGCAATTGATGGAAGGAAAGCAGCAAGTGATGGAAGGAGAGAGAGATGAGACAGGCGCAGATGACGGAGAGGGAGCAGATCATGGAGATAGACAGTGGGAGTCTTACACTGCTACACACTTGACATGCCCGGCTCACCACACTCATCAACCAAACGCACACTGTCTATTTGGTAGTCTGTTTAAACTGCTGAATCTCTTATATATCCCTCTGCCTGTCAGTGCCTGCATCAGTATTGCTGCAAATATATATCCATACAGTTGTGTCACTGCCACGATCAGGAAGATAACACAAAATATCACCTGCTGCTGAGAGAAAATTGGTCAGGATGGTTAAGAGTCAAACAAAAACAACCAAAAAGGAATTCTGCAATGAATTTGACACTGCTGGAAGACAGGTGCCAGTGTCCACAGTCAATTGTGCATCCACATGAGAGGCTGCTGTGCAAGAAAGAAGCCCTTGTCCCAGATACAGTACCTTAAAGCTCGACTGGAGTTTTCTGCTGATTACAAGGACAAAGAAAAAAAACTTTTTGGAGGAAAACTCCAGAAAAAAGTTTTTGGCCACAATGACCAGCAATATGTTTGGAGGAGAGCAGGTAAGGTCTTTAAGCCCAAGAACTCCATACCTACTGTCAAGCATAATGGTGGTGGTAGTATTATACTGTGGGCTGTTTTGCTGCCAATGGGCCTGGTGCTGTAAAGAAAGTAAATAGAATAACGAAGAAGGAGGAGTATCTCCAAATTCTTCATGAAAACCTAAAATCATCAGCCAGAGGATTGGGCCTTGGGTGCAGTTGTGTATTCCAATAGGACAGTAATCCCAAACACACGTCAACAGTGGTAAAGGAATGTTTAAGTCAGGCTAAAATGGAACGGTCTTACAAAGCCTGACTTGAACCCATCAAGAACATCTGGACTGTGCTGAAGAAGTCCGTACCAAGAGTGCAACAAATGTAGTTTAATTTCACCGATTCTGTGTGGTTAAAAAATCAGCCAGATGACTATCAGAAGCTTGTGGATGGTTCCAACCAATCTTCAGGAATGCTTTTTTTTTTTTTTTTTAAGGTATGTAGTATGTGTTCCACTCTTCCTATCACAGAAAAATAGGAGCTGTAGAAATCATTGGATCTCAAGACTGCCATGACAGTCATGTTCTTTACAAGTGGATGTAAACTTTTGACCAAGACTGTATATTGATATTGTTTGTAAAAAAAACAACAACAAACAAACAAACAAAAATACTCATTCTTAAATGACCTTTGACAATGCTCAAGTTTCACTGACAAGGTTTTTCTTGACCACAGTTATCACACAGTGTAAACGTATTTGGTCGCAGCACCAGAGCCTGTTGCATTCATATGGGATGGTCTCAGGGATATGGTTGAAATACATCATTTCAGGTCTTCTTTTTGATGGAATCAAATTTCCTCACACACTTTACACGCCATCTATCACCACAGCATTCAGTTCTAGGCAGTACTTTCCCCTGAGGGTGTATTCATGGCCTTGAATTTGCTACTCTTTGCTGCAGCTGTCTTTGGTTGTAGTGACTAGCATCCATTAGCAAGTTGCAAGCTGTGAAGCTAAGTAGCCCTATTAGCTGTGAGGACTCAGCGTAGACCACAGCCTCAAATCAGAGGAGGAGCTTAACTGGCTCAGCTGCTCAGCTCAGTGCATTGTCAAACAGTCATACTTCATTACACACAGCATTGTTTCCTGTCAATCTGTTGCAAGCTTGAAGGCAATTTGAATCCAGTAGAGGCATGTTGGACCCTGCAACTAACATGAAATTTACTAAACCCTAAATTATGTTTTAAAGATTATTAATTGAATGAAGTAGTTATTCTTTTAGCACCGACAGTGAATGATCTCTAACAAACAATAGTTGCCATGGTTTTGGAAGGCATCGACATGCAACATCACCTCGCCAGGTGGCACAAGATTAAAAACCACTTGTCACATGTCATTGTACTGGATGTGTGAACAAATGAATGAAATTACCAGTATCACCATTGACAATAAGTAAAAATGTCCTGATGCACTTGGCAAACTTTGATATTGGGAACAAATATATTTTACTTGTCACATCATCCCAAAAAAGTCAACAAATGTCAACAGTATTTGGCATTATGTGATGATTGAGTGGGAGAACTTGAGTATGCGCTTGACTCCTACCAGTCATGGATGGATTCATTCCACAGCCTGTGTGCACATCCTCAGGTGCCCTAACAAGAATGTATCTCCACTATGAATTCAGTATTTATCAGTGCAACACACTGAAGCATGATATTGTTAAATGACTACATGACACCTTTTTCCCTCATGCACTCATCTCTTCAGGTACCTTACAAGTTCAGTACATTTAATCCACTCCGAGGTGGATTTATCCTTAAGATAGAGTACCATGCAGCAAGCAGAATGGTTGAGGTTACATGGGGTCATAAGGGAAGAAAGTGTTAGAGAAAAGAGAGAGAAAAAAGGGATTGGCAGAGAAAAATAGAAAAAAAATGTTTGCGAGGTGGAGAGTCAGATAAAGTGGTTTTTAAAATGGACGCATCAAGCCGCTCCAAGCCACAGAGAAAGAGAGAAAAGGTCACCACCATCCTTTTAAATTACACTTCTCCTAGTGGGTAGCGCTCACTTTGTCTGACCATAGAGTTCAGAAGAGTGGGCAGGGGGTTCATAATCAGGTTGGAGAGTGTTCAATCTCACCCTCTCTTCCTGTCTTACTCCTTTGTGTCCCTCTTTTCTCTCTTTCTGATACAAACCCTTGTTCTCTGATGTGATTAAATTTGAAAAAAAAACATTGATAATATCATCTGCATCACCCTAAATGTACAGTCTAAGTAACATTAGAATGACAAGAAAGATACTGAAAAGAGAAAAAAAATGTGTCATCCATTGTGTATACATAGCCTTAAAAATGCGCCCAACAACACCCCACAACATCTGCATCAACATCTGGAAAAGGTACCAAAGGCATCAATCCTGCATCAAGATACTAATTTTAATCCCTTGTCAAAGGGTGTGCTATAAAGTAAAGGAGCAGTGCTACAACATAATCCAGTCTGCGCCGATAATGAAAAAGAAACTAAACAAGAAATTCAACAAGCAACCACCGTTTTATTGTCAGTGCTCTCCATATAAGCAGCCAATCCATACCAGCTGATCAGTACTGCACATGTGAGTCTCTCAACAGAGATAAAGAAGAAGTTAGAGGTCTCACACCTTAACTATTTCTATCATCAGTGCTGGAAAACAATAAATTATTAGCAGTTTATATTTGTTTGTTTGTTTGATTGCTTATTGGTTGGTTGTCAGCAGAATTATACAGAAACTAAAATTCCTTTCACCTTGACAGATTCATGAAGTTTACAAAGAAAATATCTTTTATAATGTCTTGATAGAGATCATCACAGTGAAAAAAAATAGCAGCCACCACTTCTGCAAAACATACAATATACAAAAACCGTGGGTGCACAGAAGTAGCATGAATCAACAGCAATCAAATCTCTGGCATTCTTACAGCACTTTTTACTTAACTTTTTAAGTTTAATGTCTTGTTGTGAATGTGTTCGTTTTTTGGCCACAGTAAAACATAAGTTGTTTTCTTAGTGTGAATCTGTTTCTCCTTACAAAACAACTCTTAAAATAAAATAATTAGCCAGGAAGTTTGGGATATTGCTGTGATTATGTTTCACTTCATTACTTTTATGTCCATGACATTTACACTCACTCACACTGTCAAAAGGATCACAACAACAGGTTTTTTTTGTCTGTTTTCTTTTTTTTTTATCTAGTGAGCCTTTGCTAAGGTATGACCCACCGCACAACACTGCAAAGATAGACACGTACGTGATCATTGTCACTGTCATTCCCAGAGAATATGGTGAACAGTTCCTCTTGAAAACATGTACACACACACACACACACACACACAAATATATTATTGTTTCACTTGATTGTTTTTTCTGTGACATCTTTATCTGGTGTTTTGTGAATATTTCTGGCTGCCAGTATTACGAAGTCCGTTGCTGGGTTTATCTGTAAGGACCTCCGCCTGTACATCGTGGCCTAAAATAACGTTTTTTGCCAAATGCTACAACCACTGGAACCAAGGTATGAAATTCTGAGCAAAAAATATTTCACCAAAAAAGCTATTCCAGCTCTCAATGATGAGACGAGAGGAAAGGTAGAGGATGCACTCCAGTCTGCAGAGAGAATTGTGCTCACCTGCGATGGATGGACTTCACGGGCCTACATGAGCAATCACTTCTTACTTTATTGATAACAAGTGAGAAATGTGCTGCAAACCAGGATGATGCACGAAACTCATACCGGTGTAAATCACCGCTCAGAGAAGTGTACTCACCTCTGAGCATGCTGATCAGTTGCTGTTCCTGAAAAAGACCATGCATATTTGAGGATGAATTAAAATGTGCTCAGGTTTAAATAATACACTTCAAAGCACTGTAATATATTGCAGCATCTTCTCAATGCTGTAGAATGCTCCATTCACTTGAATGGGGCTTCACAACATTTCGCGGTCAATTATTTTCGTACAATTGACCGTTGTCAAGGAAAGTGGCCTTGTTGCCTCTGATTCACTTATTTCGTAGCACTCTGCGCTGTTGAATCTTTGCTACGCAGGTAGTCCAGTCACTTATCACCCCCGGGTCTCTGGTCGCTAAGTGACCTAGCTAAGTGAGCTGATCTGTAGTCTACTTCATATTGGAAAAAAATTACTCCTAGGCCACTAGTATGGATGAGTTTCACATTAACTTTAATATTTTTGGAAAATATTATTTAAAAAAGACACACTGTGTGAAGTTTTTTTTACTTGCCAACACAAAAAAAAACTTGACACAGTGTGTCTTTTTACAATTTATTTGTTACCATTCATAGTGTTTTTCAGGAGAGAAATATAGTTCGCCAAACCGACACCGTTTCGCTTCTCCCACTTCGCTGCTTTCCTCTCTTTTTATTTTCTTGACCGGCTACGACAACTCATCCTTTTGTCAAGAGTTGAAATCACCATATTTTCCAAAAAATATTAAAGCTAATGTGAAACTCATCCATACTAGTGGCCTAGGAGAACGTTTTTTCCAATATGAAGTAGACTACAGATCAGCTGACGTTGCTTAGCAACTGAAGTCACTGGGGTGATAAGGGACTGGGCTATTTGCGGAGCAAAGATTTTAGAGCACGGATTGCTACGAAATACGTGAATCAGAGGCAAAAAGGCCACTTTCCTTGACGACGGTCAAATATGCTTACCAGCGTTCAATTATACAAAAATAATTTGCGTTGGGGTCCGGTTCGTCCTGTCATGACTTATTTTCCTGATAATGACCGCCGTTCTATACATTAATCATTACTATATATATATATATATATATATATATATATATATATATATATATATATATATATATATATCCTGGCCCACAACATAATGGACCCGTAAAGATTCATCAAATGTCCTGGTGCCGAACACTCCAAGACACAGGACAGGACTGTTCTGGCTGCACAAGGGAGACCTGCACAATATTAAGTAACTGGTTTTAATGTTGTGGCGTATGTGGTGTACATGTGTACGTATTGCCATCTGTTTGTCTTTGAACAACCATCCAGCCAACTGATTTGCAAATGTTCCATATCATCCTTTTAATTATGCACATTGATTCACTGGCAGTCACTGCCTTGTTTACTCCCTGGCTATAATGCATTTGTGTCCGCTGCAGCATTGATGAACGTATCCTAATCTTAATCTGCGTACAGCATCTGACTAATGCAGGACTCAAGGATAAATCACTGGGGTCCTGCTCCAAGCGCTGCCAGCTGACTACTGTCTCTCTCTCTCTCACTCTCTCTCTCTTTCTACACCTGCCAAATACTTGCACTCTCCCTGCTGACTCTTTCCTTACACATCCCTCTCTGTCTCACCTACTCCTGTCTTTACACAATTTCACTTGCTCTCCCTCAAACTTTGGCTCTGCTCATTTGATGCGTTATGCTCTTGCTCTCCCTTGTATCATTTTCCTTTAGTTAATTTGCATAGTACTTGACTTGACACAGTCAGTCTGCCAGTAGAACTACAGTACATCCAAATTTCGCCTGCTTGTCTGCTACTCCAAATGCTTCTACATCTCAGGCCCACATGCTTGCAAACATAAAACGGCCGTTCAAGCACAAAGACACTTGTTTTCTGTCTACCTTGGCAATGTTGGTTGTTGACTGGCTACTCGCCAAAAATGTGCTAAATCAACTGAGGAGAAAAGAAATTCAAATATCCTCAAGGTCCCATGTTCCTTAATTCGGCACCATCCTTACTGGCTGGACACACTTTGATGCCTGTGTCTTGCGTGTTGGCTGCTGCAGCTCACTAACATGTTTGTGTTTCACATAGCCTGCATGACAGCTGTGCTGCCCTATTGTTTACATGGAGTTTGATCCCCTTTGACAATCATCGATAAATATGATGAAATGATTCACCTTCACCCGATGAAAGAGCGAGAAAAGCTGGAGGGGGAACGAGAGGGAGTGTGGGAGAGAAAGTGAAAGAGAGTTTACAGGAAAGAAACTGTCCCTCACCTGTTGTGTGTACTCTCTTCATGTCCGTGACATATTCTACCTATACAGACATTAACACTTTAGTAAAACACAGGTATGATGTTGATATGACTGTCTGCAGGTCATTTTGAAGTCGCTTTTTGCCAAGAACCATGCACGTTTCGCTGTACAAAAAAGCAAGACACCGAATCTCTGGACCACGCAACGCAGCGGCCACGCTTGACACGGGACGATGCTAACAGTGTTGGAGAGATCGAGAGAATGTTGTGCATTGTTGCAGTAATGTTCATGCATTGAAGTGCACCCCATAAACTAAAAAAATCTACACTTGCATGGCCACGACATTCAATTAAAAGAAATGTGTTGTTTTTTTTCTCTTACTTTTCTTGGTTGATGTACATAGCTAGATTTGATATTACTGTCTTGTTCTTTCAAAACACTTTCATTGATGCTTTAAATGAAAAATGCTATTAAAAATTTATTAAATTGTTTTCAGCAATCATTTAATCATTCAATATTTAGAATTGTAACTCTTTATTGCAGAAATGTTGTGATAATGGCGAGGTTCCCCCTCCAATACAAGGGGATGCATGTAAAGCAGGTCTACAAGGCAAGATAGTAGATTACAGTGCTCAATTACAGGGGTCCAGGCAAAAAAGTTAAACAATCAGAACTTAAACATCTAAAATGGTTTCACAAAGGAACAGCAGATCTAGAACTACTAAAGAAAAAGAACAAAATAAATGAGGTCTGCACAAAAGAGATACATCATTTTTCGCCTCAAATTTTCTTTCCCTTGGAGATGGGACCTGTTACCACTTCTTAATTTTGGCTAACAGATAGAATCTGTTGAAATTAAGATTCTGCCAAGATTGTTATATCTCCTACAATCCCTCCCACTGGCTCTATTAGATCAACAATTTCAGGAATGGGACAAAATTATTTCAAGGTACATCTGGAAAGGGCAGAGAACCAGAATGAAGTACTGGAGCCTCCAGTTGCTGAAAAACAAGGCAGGTGTGGCACTGCCGTGTTTAAAGGATTATTTGATTGCAGCCCAGCTAAGGCCTTTGATTTGTTTATGCAATCCAGAATACTTTGCAAGGTGGAATGAGATTGGAGAGGCATCAATAGAGAAGCATCCGATTCAAGCTTTATTCAGGGGATAGAAGTTTAATGAAGAATGTAGTTGATCTGGGACATCCATGGCTTTGTGTGCCACTTAGGCTATAGCTGATAGCTCAAAATCATTCATCAGAGGTTATTAAAGTCTTGCAATGGGATGCATATGACCTTGATTTTGCACCCAATAGATTAGGTGCAAGGTTTAGGGCTGGGCGACTCAAGGTTTCCAAAAATTGATTGCATGTTTTTCACTTATACTTTTTTCTGTATTGCACTGGTCCTTATTTGATTCTGGATGATATATTGTAACTCAGTTGTACTACTTTCTGATACGAAAGCGACTTACATAAGACCTTAATGTTTAAGAAAATGAGATATGTACAAATCGTCAGTTTGGACCTTGTGAAACTAAATAAAAAAAGGAAATCAGTGTTTTCTGCTGGATTTGTTTGCATTATCACAACTAGATGGATGTATTTTATCGTTTATGAGCTCTACATTTATAGGAGGAAGAGTGCCCTCAAAATACATTAATAGTACTAATAGTTATAAATGCATCATCTCTGTCCAAATAGTGGAGACAACCAGAGGACATTGTCCTTTTGCTGAGTAAGATTATTTTGTTAAGCTGGATTCTAATTTATTGTTATGTTCTTACAAGCATTTGAAAAACCTGCATATTCTGTACATGAGTGCTTTGTCGTTAAAGACAACAAAATTAGCATTTTTTTGCTAATTTATTTTGAACTTCAACAGCTCTTCTGTGAACTTTGGTTTAAAACCAGAGCTGAATACTTGCTTGACATAAGCCCTTTATTGCGCTAACACACACACACACACACACACACACACACACAGCATGATCACTTCCACATTTCCCTTGCAAATCAAATCACTTTTATTAAAGTGACATGACAAATGCGTATGCTACCAAACCAAAGCAGTGTCAATTGAGATTCTTATTATATTAATTCTTGCCATTTGCAGATAAGTAATAGTAATTCTGCATATCAGTAATAATATCAGTGCAGTATGCAATTCAGCAATATTGCAGTCACTCTCTAATCTCTTCTCCTCATACCCTGGACCTCCTGCTCATTCTTCTCATTTGATATTATTAAATGGCTCACGAGTCTTACAGTTCATTTCAATTTGATTCAGAACATGAGAATGTATTGGCCTTCAAAGCAGTAAGATAAAATGTCTATGTGTGATGTGACCAAATGCCCATGTGCATCTCAACACAAGGGCTTTAATTTCATGTTAGCAAAAAAGCTGCATTTGGGCTAGTAGATGTAATTGAAAAGATACTGTACAACTGCTTTCTAAAATAACTTCACATTTGGTGTAGGAGAAGCAACTCAGCAAAAGTGGACGATACCTTGGCAACTTCAAATTTGCTACATTTAGTGTTTCAAGCCTGGCACTGCTAAGGGTTGGTTTGTTGCAAGTTGGAATGTGTATGACCTTTGCAGCTTCACTGCAAGGATAAGACTAGGCTCGCAGTCACTGTTTTGTTTTCCTTCTTAAATGAGCCATGATGTTTGCTACAGGGACATTACTTTGTGCACAGAAAGGAAACCTTTAAATGACTGAAAGCAGCCTCTCTCATCATAAATCACACTGTACATGTGTTGTGAACCTGTAAAGTGCATCTTACTATATGACTACTTATTCCTCTATATAGCAGGTAAAACACTGCAACATTGACTTTGGATCAGAGAAACCATCTCATTACTGCAAACGCTTTCTGCTGCTCGGAGATGTGCTAGCAGAGCATCTGATTACACCAAATTTTAAGACCATTGGTCTAAAACTAGCAACACCACTTGCGCTATGCAGTGCTGTGTGCCACTTCGGCGTGCAAAAAGATGGGCCCTGATGCTGAAAGATGACTACAGGGTTTTTTATTAATATGTTCACCATCAAAGATTATTCATTTCAACCCACCTATACTCTGTCCTCTATTAATCAGAATGATAGCCAATACGTCCTGTCCAGTCCTATCAAAGGACTGAGATCCAAGAATCAAAATACGAACACAGAGACGCACCACAGCGCTCCTCCTCCAGATAAATAGAGCATTTTGCTCATATATAGTCCAACAGAATTGTTGTCATTGTCTTTATTGATTATTGATCACGGATTGTGAATGTGAGAGTTTGGTTTACAAATCAGTTCGCACAGATTTCCACATCCAGTTTTTTTTCCTACCGAGATACAGACTGAGTAAATGAAGAAATAAACAGTGTGTCTGGTTCCAGAGGGAGGAGAGATAAACTTGGGGCCCTGATGTGTTCACTGTAGTCTGGACTGCTCTATGTGCCACAGGGTGGTTGTTGGTGTGCACTGCAGCTAATACAAAATCAGCTGGATAAACCAAAAGTCCTGCCTCCTTTTCTGCCATGTCACAGTACCTTAAAGGTGGAATATGGAATATGAGCTGAATGCCGCCATCTAGTGTCTCAAGATCGTAGTCGCGACAACAAAAAGGTAATTCCAGCGGTCGGGTTGCCAGGTTTGGACAGGGCAGGAGGATTGAGCCGCCTCCGTTTCCTCCGTTTACTGGGTGTGGAGGTCGATGGGTCACGATCAGTATTCTCATATCTAGGATCAACGTGATATAATGAAAATAAGTTTTCGCATGTGTTTTGATGCCGTGGAAATCCTTACCTGAGTCCATCGAGCGTATGCCTCAACGATATTTACTCTGGTTTTTGCTCTTCTCCGGTCACTCAGCTGCTGGGACAGATAACGCACCGTTCGCTGGGGCTCTGAAGAGCTTGCAGACTCCGCCATTTTACCCAGTGTCAGCCTAGCTGTGCCGAGCTTTGCCGAGCTTTGCCGAGGTTGCGAAATTGGCAACCCGCAATGCCGGCCGCTATTTGGCTGGTACGATGTAAACAGGAAGTCATTGTCGAACCCGTCAAAATTTCTTAAATTATTTATTTCAGACTAAATATACTTTTACTTACTTTTAATTACTTTTAATCTGCGCCCCTCTAAACGCCCCGTGGATGTATTATTTTTGAAAAAATATAGCTTTTAATAAGCATATTACATATTCAACCTTTAAACGCTGTGACAATGGTGTCCTCTGAAAGGAGAAACATCTGTATCTGTGTAGGTGCCAGCATTGGTCCAGCTGTGGTAGCCCCAAACTAGTTATCTGGTAATACAGGTATTACTGGGCCAAGGACTATTACATACTATGTTGTTACTTTGGGCACTCAATGTTTCCTGAATATGACAATACATATGAAGGATTACGTTGCTTGGATATAGCAGATGAACAACAGGCCAGCCAGCATGTTTTGGGTTTGTTCTCAAAGGTGGATGAGAGGGTGACATTGTTTTGTTCATGGTATGCCCCAACTGGAGGATGATGGTTCTACCATCACTACGTTGACAGAAAGTTTAGATGTCTGTCTCCCTAGATTTTACTCCAGTAAATCTTAAATGTAGCATCTCCTTAGTTTTTAAACATAATCTGTGTTTAGTCTATCATATCGCAAATGAAAAAATAAAAAAATAATAATTCCACAGGAGGAAATGCTTACCTTCCGTGCTGGACTAACTAGGAGAAAAACTCAGCACCCACCTCAAACTTCCTACGAAAAAACACACAAGTTAGACTGCGGTGAGTCATTCTGGATGCCAGTCACTATTAGGTAAGTAGGCGTGTGCTTTGTCAAAATAATATTTTAATTCATACAACTGAAATTATGTGTTTTATTGTTGTGGTTAAGTAAGTGCCGTGTTTTACACTCCAAGCAGCACATTTTGTATTTGATTTGAGTATATAATGTATGGGCCAGAGCTGGGCCAAATGATTGAAATTTAACAGTATGAAGGCCAGAAGTGGACCACAGCCTTTTTCAATTGTACTTAACACGCTGGGCCATATCAGGCTCACAAACATGTGCTCTGATAGTCTCGCTGTACATGGGTCAGACATGGGCCATGGAACCAGTCGTATACATGGGGCCAGAGAAACACAAGCATGTGGCCCAAGTATGGCCCTACTTAAGCATTTAACTCAGAATGAGTCTTTAAAACAAAAGATAGCCCATTCATAGACATAAATGAAAGTGGGAGTTAATCTATAATAGGGGAGTTAATAAGTGAGGAGTTAATAGTTAGAATCAGATTTAGAATAAGGTGTCTTTCAAATCAAACATCTCAAAATATGACTGGAAGATATTGCAACTTCATATGTACCATTTTTAGACTCAAGAAACGTTTATAATGGGAAATTAGTCACTTATTTCTTGATTGTTAAGTTGTATTTGTTGGTACGGGGCAATTCATGGTGGCCAACCATGAAAAAAAAAGAATCTCCAAATGGGTGTTGCACGTCATATTGTCCTAAACTTGCGATTAAAACTATCACACACTCTACTTCCCCATTTCTGTCTCTAATTCCCGTTGCTGTCTCTGAAGCATTCTGCTGCATCCCCTGAAGCCCCTTACTACCCAGGACCTTCATTATTCTGGGGCCTATGTGGGAGTACCCTCTGTAGATTGGCTTTAAGTGGAACGATTAGTCTGGGTTGGACTGCTACCTGTATAGAGAGGATTTCCTCCTAGAATGTGGTATGGGATCACTCTCCTGTGACTCTGGAACTTGCCCTGTTCAGGACCTCCAGCTAATGCTCCAATATGCTCCTCCTGCTACGTCCAGAAGTGCCCTCCTCTGTGAGAGTTTTAGGCCCACTCACTTACGGCTACCAGGCCCCAGGGACTCTCCTGCAGCCTTATTCTTCATTATCCCCTAGCAATGCTTTTGTAACATGGTTTTGTGTATTTTGTATTTCCTGTTACGGAAAACACTCACAAAAAGATACACACGTTCTCAAAACTCATTGATTACCACTTAACGTGTGAAATAGCTGCTCAGGATCTACCAAAGTCTGCTAGAAGAAAATCAATCAGGCTGTATTGACAATGTTAAATGAATGTGAAGGCTTGGATTCTTCCAAGTCATTACATTTAACAAGCTGTATTGACAGCCCTTTTCTTAGATGATGTAAATGCAGCAATTAATCAAAGCAGGCTTGATATTTAGATTATCACCTGAGTTCAATAACACTAGGTAGAGTCAGCTCTGACCCTGTACAGTGCAGAAATTGATGCTTCATAAAGCAGAGGTAGATAGAAATGACCCCAATGAAATAGATACTATGCTGCACAACAATTTTTTGGTGATGAGATTAGAAGAAACCAGTAAAATGACTTATTAAAAACAAATATTTAAATCTCATTTGGGGCATAACCATTTGGATGTATCTACAATAGCAGGGAGATCTGTTAAAACAAACCAAGCGATTTAATGTATCAAAAGAGGAGGGGATAGTTTTTCACCACATGAGAAGCTTTACACAGGGAGGGGAGGTGACATAGTGACAGAAAAGCAACAACAAGAACAATAAGAGCTAAAATCATTGAAATCTTTCTAGTGATGAGGAAATCAAACCAGACAAAAAACTCTGAAAGAATAAGTCACATTCTTTTATCTGAAAGCAATGTTGTTCCCTTGCTGTCTGACAACAACAACATACTGAACAGTGCACTGTCAGACCTGACAAGCTGCCACAGGCACTGATGCCAGAACGGGGGGACAACACAACTTTTTGTCCCTCCAGTTGCAGGCCTTATGGTACAAAGTGGTAATGATGCTAGGTATTAAAGTCATTGGACTTGGTGGCCTAACATGCACCTACTTCAACAGGTGGTCTGCTTACCTGTGTGTGGGGCAGAGTCTAGCAGATGTGTTATAGGAAGTGAGTCTGTCCTGGTGTGTGAGAGGAGGTAGCAGCAGATTGCTGCAGTCACAGTAAAGTGCAAGGCTATTATTATTACAGTCAGCCGTAAAGTGTGTAGATGAATGAATGAATAATGTTTATTCAGACATGTTAAAAGACAAAATAAGACAATTTAAAAAAAGCAAACAAGCTTTGTAAACATACAGCAAAATCACTAAAGCCCACCAAAGAAAAGCAAACAAGCAAATATTTCATGTCTGAAACAAAGCAGGAAGGAAGTGTGAACTTATCGAGTCCTACCCCTTTTTTATATCTATATTTAATTTTAAACTTTATGATAATCATTCTTTTCCTTGTTACAATTATTCCAAAAGGTGACTCCTTTGACTATAATATAGTGATATTTTGTGTTTGTTCTCACTAGTTGTTTCTTGAATATATTGGTTCCCCTCAGACTGTACCGATTTTCTCTCAATTGAAACAAAAATAATTTCAATTGAAACAAAACTAAATTGTAACCAGCAGTATGCTGGTTATAATTTATTTTTGGCTTTATACATAATTTGAGCTGTTTTGAAGCCGACGAAATCGTTAAATTTTAGAGCTTTTAATATGATAAGCAATGGATTCGTTGTTTCTCTGTAAGTGGTTTTATGTACAATTCTTATGGCTCTCTTTTGAAGGATAAAGACTGTTTTAGTATTTGTTTTGTATGTGTAACCCCGCACTTCCACACAGTAGCTTATGTGTAGAAGTATAAAGGAGCAGTACAAGGTGTATAGTGATGCTTGGTTTAGAAATTCTTTAACTTTGTATAGTACTGCAATTGACTTTGATATTTTGGTTTTGATGTAGTTTATACATGGCTTCTAGCACAATTTATTATCAATTATTATTACAAGAAATTTGAACCAATCTTTCGATGACAACATTGTTCATCATGAGTTTCCTATCTGAGTTTATTGGTCGATTTCCAAAAATTATACATTTTGTTTTATTTAGGTTCAATGTTAGCTTGTTGCCATCAAACCAATTTTTTCAACTCCATCTCAACTGTAACCATGAGTTGTTCCAAGTTATTGCCACAACAGAGTAGATTTGTATCATCTGCAAACACAATCGTTTTTAGTAACTTAGAAACCTTGTTGTTTATGTATAATATAAACAACATTGGTCCCAGTATTGAGTCCTGGGGAACCCCACAAGTGACCTTCTGAAATTAAGATTTAAAGTTGTTATTCATTTGTACGTACTGATACCTATCCTCCAGGTAACTGCCAACCCAGGATAGTGCAATGCATTTTCTTTAATAAAAGATCATGGTCGACAGTGTCAAATGCTTTTTTAAGATCTAGGACTCATACAAATTCCATTAACTCAAGTGAAGTTGTTCAATCCATATTGCTGTTCACATAGTATGTTATGTTTAGTGATGAAATCGTTTAATCCACTATACATGATTTTTTCTAGTATTTTTGAAAATTGTGGCAGTGAAGATACAGGTCTGTAATTTGACAGCTCATGTCTATTTCCAGTCTTGTATATTGGTATGACCTTTGCTATTTTTATTTTTTTTAGGAAATATTCCCTTTTTTAGAGATTGATTCATTTACAGTTAAGTCACCACTTTCAAGATCATCTCTACTATCATTCCTTAGAATCTCACTAGCCAGACCAGGACCAACACCAGCAAAAAAAATTAAATTCATCTGCAACTAAATTCATATTAGTAAATATATTGTTCTTTGCCAAGAAATAATTTGGGTATTCTGTTTTGGCAATTTTTTGATCGATTATCTCATTCAGTATACCTTCCATGTGTGTTTAATATCACTCTTGTTGTCCTCCAGTAATTTAATGTAATAATCCCTTTTGCTGCTTCTCATAATTCTTGTGAGTTTGTTTTTATAAGTCTTATAGATGTTCTCTGCTTCAGTTGTTCTTTTCTCTAAAAATTCCTTATATAATTGATTTTTCTTCTTGCATTCATTCTGTATTCCCTTAGTTAGCCACAATTTTCCAGCAAATTTTTGCTTTATTACAAGAGCAATTATTTTGGACAAGAATGACTTGTATGCTTCATCAACATCTTCCACACAAATTTTGATCCAGTTTTGATGCGTTAGATAATTTCTAAAATAATTAATTGCAGCTTCTGTTTTGTGTCTTGTTAATATGGTAGATTTACTGTCTTTCTCTGCCCTGGTACTGGTTTGAAGAGTTGTGAAAAACTGGCAGATGGTTGCAGTAGCTTAGTCGGTAGAGACTTGGCTTGGGGACTGGAAGGTGGGTCAATTCCAGTTACAGACAACAATATGGCAAGTGGACTGGTAGCTGAAGAGGTGCCAGTTCACTTCCTTGGTTACCTTAAGCAAGGGCGCTGACATGGCAGCCCACTGCTCCTAGCTTGCAGAGTTTATGTGTATATTTACAATGTGCAGCTAGTAATGGGTTAAATGCGGACTAATTTCATGTTGCATATAAAATATAACTGACAAAATAAAGATTTGTCTTCTTATATCATTTAAAACTAGCCCACTTACAATTATTCTGTCGTTGGTAAATATGTTATCAATGAGTGCAGCACTATGTGTTGTAATTCTAGTAGGTCTTGTGATTGAGGGATATAAACTCATAATGTACATTGTGTAGATGAATTCTGCGGTTGGATTATTTTCAAGAGAAAACAGATCAATATTGAAGTCTCCACAAACATAAGGCATTTTCTTATTATTTATGTCAGCATACATTTCCAGTAGTTTTTCCTTGAAGGTATCAATGCATGATCCTGGTGTTATATTTACACAGCTTACAGTCATATTTTTTCAATTTCTCAATCTCCATTTCCACAGTGATACAGACTCAGACAACTTTTGTGACACCCTGTTGTTGTCTAGAGCGACCTCTAGTGGTAACTCCAGTGTAATGGTTTTTTTTTGTACCGTTAGTGCTGCAGTAGTAGTTGATGAGAGCATGGTGAAGTTCTCTCTGGTCATTGTTTGGCCAGAAAATACGTTTGCCTGTAAGTATGATTTTATACAGTTGTTTTGCCATTGAACACTGAAGTTACTAGTGCTGAAAAGCCTTGGTTAATGCATTCAAGTTAGCCGAAATGTGTATTTCGATGATATATGCTAACTGCTAGCATCGTAATGTAATTTTCCATATAAGTTAGCATTAAGCTAGCGCATTTTTCGCTCTATGTTTTACTGGCAATGTAACGGTATTGTTCTTGAAAAACATTTGTAGCTGAATTCAATACTGAAATGTATTCTTTGTTTGTCTAGTTTTACAGTATTTCATGAGTAAAGGATTGGAAAAGACTACAAGCTTCAGTCCTTCTCTGGGGAAACTGTTATCTATCTGTCGAGCTAATTTAGCAGGCTAAGCCACCACACACACAAAAGCGGCGGCAGAATAGTTAAAAGGCAGCTCTTCCAACGGCCAACGATCATCTCACCTGTAAGTGAAAAACAACATAAAGCAATCACCATGACACAAAGGAGACAAGAAGAGGATTTTGATGAGCTAGAGACAAGATCACAAATATCCAACTGCTCAAGAACTAGCAAACAGTCTGTAGCTAGCTCCCTTGCATTGAAAGCACGAGCCAAAGCAGAAGCTGCACGCGCAGAGCTGGCATTTGCTAGACAAGAGGCAGAGCTAATGAAACAACAAGCTATCCTAGACGCCAGTTTGCATGAACTGAAACTAGCTAGGGCTGCAGCAGTCGCAAACGCAGAAGCTGAAATACTAGAAGCGGCTGCTGGAGAAGAATATGAACTGTCAAACCCACTCCAGTCAATGCAGCCTAACACAGTGCCAGCTAAAATTCATAGTGAAAGTGCTACAGTGCAGACTCCTGTTACACATCCAGGTCACCAGCCCCAACAGAGTGTAAAAACAGCCAACATAGCAAATTCAGTCACAGTCTCCCCATCAAATACAAAGCCACAGATGACCCCACATTCACCAGTGCACCAGCCTACCATGGACAACGGTGAAGCAAACAGATGTGAGGATCAAAGCGATGCATCATACAGTGAAATCAGTGATTATGAGTTTGTTAAGATGACTCAACACCACTCACACAGAGGAGAAGCTGCCTGGAACCTAAATCAGGGGACCAACACTATGAATTCACAGAGAAAACCATACAGCTACAGAGAGCTCCCCCACAACCTGAAACCAATCAGCGATGATTTCCAGCCTCCCCAACCCTACCAGGCACAGTCATTCCCTACGTACAACGCAAATCAATCCAGGGCAGTGGCCGCAACAGACTTAGGGAAGTACCTGATGCGACGTGAGCTGGAAAAAGGCAAAGACAGAAAAAGGTGCCTTCCAGCCATCAAACCATCAGATGAGAACATCGGTTGCCGTGAGGAAAACTGAAATCTCAACAAATGGCGGTGACAGCAACAGCACTACAGAGGCCAGGAAACATGATGATCCTGACAAGCAGTGCCCAAAACATAACAAGCCCCACCCATTGAGAAAATGCCATAGCTTCAGAAACAAAACGCTGGATGAAAGAAAAGCATATCTGAGAGAAAAATACATCTGTTTCAAGTGCTGCGCTTCATCCACTCATGTTGCCAAAGACTGTGACAGGCCTGTGTGGTGCCAGGAGTGTAAAAGTGACATCAGCAGCCATCAGCACTACATCCAGGACCCACTTCATGGAAAGTTGATGCTCATGTGAGTTCAGTGGATCATGGCGGGGAGGAGCAGCAGCAGCCGCAAGCCATTCCGTCTGTGACGTCCGAATGCACAGAAATCTGTGGGAATGGAAACACATCAAAATCATGCTCCAAAATCTGTCTTGCTTTAGTGTATCCTGCAGGGCAAAGAGACCGAGCCGTGAAAACTACATTGTTCTTGACGAGCAGAGTAACAGGTCCCTGGGCAGAACAGAATTCTTTGAACATTTCGGAATTAAAGATGCAGGATTGACATACACTCTGAAGACATGCTCTGGAGTGGTGGAGACCAACGGGCGACGCGCCAGCAACTTCATGGTGGAATCATTAGACGGCAACACCCACATCCCCTTGCCTACTCTGATTGAGTGTGATATGCTGCCAGACGACAGGTCTGAAATACCGTCACCAGAGGTAGCCAGACATCATCCTCACCTCAAGCACTTGGCAGACAAAATCCCGTCCCTGGACCCAGACGCGTCCATCCTTCTCCTCCTAGGGCGAGACTTGATCCAGGTGCACAAAGTGTTGGAACAATGTAATGGGCCGCACAACGCACCGTTTGCCCAGCGACTCAACCTTGGGTGGGTGATAATTGGAGACGTGTGTTTGGGAAGAGCATACAAAGCCACCACTGCCAGCGTCTTCAGAACCAGTGTGCTGATAAGTGGACGCCACTCAATCCTCAGCCCATGCACCAGGAGCTTAATGGTAAAGGAGAAGATTGACAGACTTACACCCCCTCACATCGCTCCATGTGTGTCCCATGCTGCCAGCAACAAAGAGGCAGACAGCCTGGGCAGAAACGTGTTTCAAAGAACACAGCAAGACGATCAGCTTGGCTTGTCCATCGAGGATGAGTTGTTCCTTGACCTCATGGATAAGGAAGTCTACATGGACGAGGCAAACTGCTGGGTAGCACCTCTGCCTTTCAGGCCAAACAGGCCATGTCTGCCCAACAACAGACAACATGCCACCAATCGCCAACAACAAGGCATGAAAGAACACGTCTTCAAATTCATGCAAGCAATGTTCGACGCAGACCAAGCAGAGCCTGCCCCAGCGCTGATGCCACAACAAGAATGCTGGTATCTGCCAATATTTGGTGTTTACCACCCACAGAAAAAAGACCAGATACGGGTAGTATTTGATTCCGGTGCAAAATATGAAGGCATCTCCCTCAATGATGTTCCTCTACGTGGGCCTGACATGAACAGTACATTACTGGGGGTCCTCATGCGCTTCCGCAGAGAGCCTGTAGCAGTTACTGCTGACGTGCAAGCAGGTGTTCGACTGCTTCATTGTCCAGGAAGAGCATCATGAGATATTTGAAGTTTGAAGATAACAACCCAAACAAAAAGATCACAGAGTACCGCATGAAAGTGCATGTTTTTGGCAACTCTCCTTCCCCCGCAGTAGCTATTTATGGACTGAGAAGAGCGGCCCTGCATGGTGAAAAAGAACATGGCAGTGAAGCCAAACAGTTCATCATGAGAAACTTCTGTGTTGATGATGGGCTCACTTCATTACCCACCAACGAAAAGGCCATCGCCATCCTAAAAAGCTCAAAGGAAATGTTAGCAGAGTCAAGCATCAAGCTACACAAGATAGCCTCTAACAGCCGTGCTGTGATGATGCCTTCCCCCCAGAAGAAAGGGCCAAAAACCTGGTGGATGTAGAGCTAACTTCTGATCCCTTGCCACTGCAGCGCAGTTTGGGACTCACCTGGAACTTGCAGTCTGACACATTCACCTTCTGCGTATCCAAAGAGAAGAAGCCATTTACCAGAAGGGGAATCCTGTCTACTAGGGCTGCACAAAAAATAGTTAAAAAATCGCGATCTCGATTCACACATACACGTGATCTTATTTCGACACACAGCGATTCTGGAGCATTTTATATCTTGAGCTGAATCACAAACAAATGCTCCTATTTTCTTCCCGGATTTTTCGAAGCGCCCCCAAACGCAGCACTGCCGCTTCCTCCGCCCTCAACCTGTGGTAAAGCATCTTTACAACACGGGATTCAGCGGACGAAGCCCGCCTGCAGTTGAGTGTTTGGAAGGAGTGAGTGAGAAGCCGTTTTTAGATGGGGCAGCAAGCCGCCAATCTGCCCGTCTTTTGGGCAGCTAGGTCCACAGCTTTAGACAGAGGGTGGCAAATTGAGAGTCTGTTTAGGTCCGCCGATTTGCCGCCTCAGAGGGTACACTTATTTCCACCTCGCCTGCTAGTTGAGCAACTGGACAGCCGCTGAGATCCGGGAGATGCTAGCTTCTCCTGGATCTCTAGCGGTTTCATTGTGTTAGCTTGTTGTTGTAGCGCAAGCTAGAAACGGTCGCTACTTTCAAAGTAAAAGCCCCCCGCTAAGAACCCAGTTCTAAACTACAATGGGGTGCAATTTAAAGCTCTTATTTTGAAGACAAATTTGTTGTCAACTGTTCCCAGCCCAACTTTGGGCTTCATGTCACGTCATATATTTACTC
Source organism: Sparus aurata (assembly GCF_900880675.1). Lineage (NCBI taxonomy): Eukaryota > Metazoa > Chordata > Actinopteri > Spariformes > Sparidae > Sparus > Sparus aurata. The sequence goes on along the minus strand of NC_044204.1, from coordinate 9,030,781 downwards.
GATGAATATTACGCCTCCGTTTTAGAAAGCCGATCAAAGCAGCTATCACATATCACCTAGCCAAAGATACGGCCCCAATAAACACTGTACAACATGAGGGATTAAAGGATTCCCTCTCATCTTGGAGACAAATTATTATTATTTTTTCTTTTGTAAAAATCATTTCTCATCCAATGATAGAACTTGAACAAAACAAAAAAAAACATTGCTTTATGCCTCTGCCATACTACGATGTTTTTTTACTCATCAGTGCAATAAACATTTTGTGAAAAAATCGTGCCAGAGAATCGTGATCTCAATTCTAAGCAAAAAAATCGTGATTCACATTTTTTCCAGAATCGTGCAGCCCTACCGTCTACAGTCAATGGCCTTTACGACCTCCTGGGCTTTGTGGCTGTTACATGCTCCCTGTCTGCTGGCCAGGATGTGTCACCATGGCTGGTGATTGGCTTGCCTGCCAGGTGATAGCAGTCTGGCTGATCAGGAAGAGTCAATAAGAGGGGGTAGGGCACTAGGCTCTGGTCTCTCTCCTTCACCTTGCTCACTACATGCCAGTGGACCAGCAGTGCTGTCAGTCAGCCGGGAGGCTGGCTGAGGTAGTACGCCTTTGATTTATGTTATTCTGATGGGTACGGTTGTTCAGTTTTCGTGGCTTTATTTCAATTAGGATTAGTTGCTTTGTTGATTTAGGGTAGAGGGTTAACCCCAGTTCCGACGGCCCTGGTGGGTTGGTCTGGGAGTCTGCTCTTCTTTTGTTTATTTTGGCCGGCCCATAAGTTTGTTTACTTTGTTTAATGATTGAGTTAATAAAATTCACCTTCCTTTGAATCATAATTTGTTGTTCTGTCTTATGTTAGACCTAAGTTAAAGGGGGTCGTAACAGTGGCACCGGTGACAATTCAAGGAAAGGTTTTAGTCAGGGAGCTGTCTGCCGAACAAGCTGGATGGGATGCTCCTCTGCCAACCCTAAAAGAGGAACAGTGGAGAATGTGGACGGACTCACTCTGTGAGCTTGAGCATCTGCAGATTGAAAGACCCTATGTGCCCATTTCTCTGTGCTCCACAAAGTACAGGGAACTCTTTGTCTACTGTGACGCTTCCAACATGGCCATATCAGCAGTGGCCTATCTGAAAACAACTGACAAAGAGGGACACACCCACATCGGCTTCGTTATGGGCAAGTCGAAGCTGGCTCCTTATTCCCCACACACCATTCCACGGCTTGAACTTTGCGCCGCTGTCTTGGCTGTTGACACGGCAGACCTAATTACAGAAGAACTCAACACAGACATCAATAAAGTCACATTCTACACAGACAGCCGGATTGTATTGGGCTACATTAACAACACAAACAGAAGTTTTATGTATACGTAGCTAACAGAATCGCTCGGATCAGGAGGTCTACAAGCCCTGAGCAGTGGTGCTATGTCAGCACAGAACACAACCCTGCAGACCATGGCACTCGCTCAGTACCAGCAGCCATGTTGAACAACTAAACTGGTTCACAGGTCCAGCCTTTTTAGCCAGAGATACCTTCTCACAGCCAGAGGCATTTGAGCTCATTGACCCTGAAGCAGACGTAGACATACGTCCACAGATCCAGGTCTTCACAACCAAGGCCTCTGAAAGCGAGCTGGGTTCACACAGATTTGAGCGCTTCTCCAGCTGGAAGTCACTGATTCGAGCAGTTACTAAGCTTGTACACAAGGCCAGGTTCTGCACAAAAGGCTCAACCAGCAAAGCGGATGAGTTGACACAAGCAAAACTAATAATCATCAGAAATGCTCTACATGATGCCTTTGCTGAGGAAATGAAATGCCTCACCAGAGGTGAAGTTATCCCAAAGGCAAGCCCCCTGAGAAAACTGAATCCAGTTGTGGATGTAGATGGCCTGCTGAGAGTTGGAGGATGTGTTTCTTTCGCTGACTTACCCTGGGAAGAGAAACACCCAATCATTGTTCCCAAAAAGCACCATGTAGCAACATTATTGGTGAGGCATTACCATGAAAAGGTCGCTCATCAGGGAAGACACCTGACAGAGGGCGCTGGTCGCTCTGCTGGACTGTGGCTGATTGGAGGTAAGAGACTGGTGTCAAGCATCATACATAAATGTGTGACTTGTAATAAGCTAAGAGGAAGAACGGAAGAACAAAAAATGTCAAACCTACCTGCTGAAAGACTCAACCCCGGTCCTCCATTCACGAATGTAGGTGTTGATGTGTTCGGCCCATGGACCATAAGTTCAAGACAAACGTGAGGTGGCATTGCAGAAAGTAAACCCTGGGCAGTTATCTTTACTTGTATGGATACAAGAGCTGTGCATATCGTAGTGCTCGAGTCACTGTCCTCCTCAAGCTCTGTAAATGCACTAAGGAGATTCACAGCTGTTCGTGGCCCTGCTCGTCTCTTCCGTTCTGACCGAGGCACAAACTTTATTGGGGCATGTAAGGAGCTTCAGCTCAAATCTGATGACGATGAACTGTCAACTTATCTCCAAGACCAAGGCAGCACCTGGACTTTTAATCCTCCCCACTCCTCACACATGGGTGGAGTGTGGGTGCGGATGATAGGCATTGCTCGCAGGATACTGGATGCATTACAGTTACAGACAAACACTGTTCAACTGTCCCATGAAGTCCTAGTCGCATTCATGTCTGAAGTTGACCATTGACCAATGGCCATTATGAACGCGAGACCCCTTGTCATCCGATCCAGACATGCCCACGGTCCTCACGCCTGCTATGCTGCTAACACAGAAAGTTGACCCAGTGCTGCCACCCTCGGGAGAGTTCGACCTCAAACGCCTTGACAGCAAACAGTGGAAGCAAGTCCAGGCTTTGGCCGACGCATTCTGGAAATGCTGGCGGCAAGAATATCTGGTGTCACTTCAACCGAGAAGAAAGTGGCACGTGGACAAGCCAAACCTGAGCGAAGGAGATGTTGTGCTGCTCAAAGATGCACAAGTCAAGCGAAATGAATGGCCTGTCGGAGTAGTGGTGAACGCCATTCCCAGCAAAGACTCTAAAGTTCGCAAAGTGGACGTGAGAGTGGTCAGACAGGGTACTCAGCTAGGCCTGTCTCAGAAATTGTTTTACTGGTAAAAGGGAAATAGTGTTATAGTGCATTATAACAGGCGGGGAGTGTGATGCCCTGTTGTTGTCTAGAGCGACCTCTAGTGGTAACTCCAGTGTAATGTTTTTTTTTGTACCGTCAGTGCTGCAGTAGTAGTTGATGAGAGCGTGGTGAAGTTCTCTCTTGTCATTGTTTGGCCAGAAAATACGTTTGCCTGTAAGTATGATTTTATACAGTTGTTTTGCCATTGAACACTAAAGTTACTAGTGCTGAAAAGCCTTGGTTAATGCATTCAAGTTAGCCGAAATGTGTATTTCGATGATATATGCTAACTGCTAGCATCGTAATGTAATTTCCCATATAAGTTAGCATTAAGCTAGCGCATTTTTCGCTCTATGTTTTACTGGCAATGTAACGGTATTGTTCTTGAAAAACATTTGTAGCTGAATTCAATACTGAAATGTATTCTTTGTTTGTCCAGTTTTAAAGTATTTCATGAGTAAAGGATTGGAAAAGACTACAAGCTTCAATCCTTCTCTGGGGAAACTGTTATCTATCTGTCGAGCTAATGTAGCAGGCTAAGCCACCACACACACAGAAGCAGCGGCAGAATAACTTTATTAATCCCACCAGGGGCAATTGGTTTCAGCAGCTTGCATACTGGCACAGTACAACAACACAGTACACACAATAAATAAATAGGGAATAAGGTAGAGTAAATAAATAAATAAAATGCCAAGGAGTATAGTGTCATCAAGAATCAATAGTTGAATAAGTGAATAAATAAGTAGATAAATAGATAGGTTGCACATGTTGACCTATATGATGTACATGGTAAAGGAATAAGATAAAATCATTATGAAGAATTTAAGAGACAAATAGCAGAGTGGATAAAAGATTTTAAAAAGCGGTTAGTCTTACCGACTGGTGAGACATAGCGACAACCTGAGGGCAACAGAGAAAATTCACTTGCAAACACATGACCAGGAGAAGACAAAATGTTGTTTGCTTTCCTCAGAGTTTGTTGGTCACAAAAACTGGTCAGGTCCCTAAATTTCACTCCTGTGATCTTGGAACATGTTTTAATAATGCTATACAAGCTGTTTTATCTTTCAGTTTAAGGCTGGGAACCAGCAGATGAAGGAGAAACACAGGAGACTTTCGATAAAGGACTGATAAAAATGACAAAGAATAACAGGGTTGACAGAAAAAGAGTTCAGTTTGCAAAGAAGATGAATTCTCTGTTGCCCTCGCTTCACAATGTCTGCAGTGTTCACATCAAATTTCAGCTTCTCGTCAAAAAAGGTGCCAAGATATTTATATGAAGTAACCCTTTCTACAGTTTTGCCATGGATGGTGCTATCTACGGCTGGGTTTGTGTCACGTCTAAAATCACTTATAAGCTCCTTTGTTTTAGACACATTTAGGTCTAAGTAGTTATTTGTCACACCATGAAACCAAATCAACAAGAGCCTCCCCGTGTCCTGATTCAGATCCCTGAAGAAGAGACAGCAGTGCAGTGTTGTCAGAGAATTTGACCAGGTAGCTTCCTTGCCTAATGCTTCTGCATTCATCTGTATATAAAATCAAAAGTAAGTACACTCCATAAGATTATCTATAGCAATTTACATTTTAATTTCTGTCAATATATAGAGCTACTCTGCCACCCTTTTTCTTATACCTGTTAATATAAAACTTCTCATATCCCTCAAGCTCAACCATTGCTGCTTGCACCTCATGGAGCCAAGTCTAGGAGCTATTAAGGTTAATTTCATATCTTATTGTTTTAAACATTACTGTATCTATGAAAAGTTTGTATTGGGACTCCTATTATTGAAATGAATTATTGATATTACTCCATCCATTTTTACATTCATCTTAAACTGTTCTTCAGTGTAATATTCACACTGATTATGTGAACTGTTGTAAAATATATTTTCAGGATCAATTTCATTTTCCATGTCTTGTAGTTTGTGTTCTGTGTATTTAAAAGTTTTAAATTTCATTTTTTTCATATTTTTTATCCCACTTTTGTTGCTGTTCCTGTCTGTTATCTTCAACTGGAGAAAACTGATATCCGTCAGAGCTAGTCATTGTTGTATGTGATGTACAGTCACTCTTTTATGTTATTCCCTTACCTTGTACTGTCCTTTTGTGTTGTACTTGTGAACTCAATTGTATTTGTCCAGTTTCTGTATGTCTCTGATAACGAGCACACAGTTGCCAAGTGCACTTATTATAAGCGACTTTGGGCTTGTTTTTCTGTAAAGTTGCTTATAAATATTGGTAGTCGCGGGTTGCGGGTTTTTGGGCTTGTTGTTAAAGTGTTCCTCTTCCTACTGTATTGCATGTCATATTGTTTTGAAGTCCTGGAACTAAAACAAAAAAGGATCATAACATATAAAAACAATAATAAATACATAGATATTTCTGGATTCATGGTGATATTTGTGTGTGTGCAAAGTGTAATAATCTCTCTCTCTTGTTTTTTACCACGAATGGAGAAGTCGCTTATTTTGGGCTTGTTTTCATAGGCCTGCTTGCTTGTTTCTCTCGCGATATCTGGCAACACTGAACAAACACTTTAGCCTCTTCTGGTGATCCGTTCAGCTTTATTTTGCAGTTTGCTGTCCATGTAGATTGGATTTTCTTCTGTTTCCTCAAGAAACGTGCAGTTTCGGCAATGTCCACGTTCCTTTTTGTCAGCTGCTCATTGAGATAAACGTCTGACCCCTTCAACTTTTTTCCTTGTCTTATAAGCACAATTTTGCGCTTTCTGTTCATGAAGCGCATTATTATGGCCAGTTTATCTGTTGTGTTTTTCCGGGAGAGGATGACATGCTTCAATGATGTTATTGTCCACTTCAATCCCCTTAGACTGAAGGAAAGTTGCTGTCACCTGTTGCTCCACGGAGACTGAGTCTCATGGCCCGGGCAACTCTGAGGTTTTATCTCCAGTCCGGAGACAATGATGTCATTCATACTCGTGTACTGCTCCAAATCGGCCACCCGGTTCTCCAGAATGGCGATCCTTTTTTCCTTCTCTGTGTTTTGTTGTCTCAGATCCTTGACTTCAACTACCAAGTCCAGTATTGTTTCTGTTATCGCCTGACTGCCGTAATCTCTTCTGTTAGAAAGTGGAGTGATCGTTTCATTTCTTCGACTTCCTCAGCTGTGGGAATCTTTTTTTGTTCCATTTTGTTGGGGTTTTGTTTTTGAGTGATTAACGCTGCGTTATGCTTCCCTCACTAGATAGGCTAGGTTTGCAGCATAATAGTTACTGAAACGATGCGTGTTGATTTCTGTTACAGAAAATAATTTTAAAGACCCTGATCATGCAACGTTACTGCACCCTCCTTCATTCTTCACAGCAGAGTTGATTCAGACTGTGAAAAGTAATGGTCCTTTTCCATACACGTTTATTGGCTTGACCTTACTTGGTGCTGGTTTTTGTTTTTCACTTTTTACTGAGTGCTAAACCAAGCTCCAGAATGAACTATGAACTGAGAAGTTTCCTAAAAGCCACAAGTAAAGCCCAACATTTGCTAAATGCAAGTCCACTGCAAGTACATAGTTTAATGATGAGTAGATATGGATGTCAATCTCATGACAGTCTGTCGGTCTTCATGCAAGTACGAATAGTGATTATAGTAGAACTCTCAAGATTTAAAACAACCATGCAAGATAAATAAAGGCACACTGAAGCAGCCTGAACATTGTTGAGACTGCGTCAGTTTTTGATCATGTGTGATAGCAGGGTTTCTAAAACAAAATTAGAGAAGTATAATGGCATTTGGAATAGGGAGGGAAAGGAAACCGCCTCAGGGTTCATTATAGTGCAAATGGTCTGGATCCCTTACCAAAAGCCCAATACAATGTATCACTGGATCAAAGTTTCATTAGAATTCCCATTTATCTATCTACGCAGGCAGAAAGCAGAACATACTCTTTGAAAAATCATGGCAATGCCAGAGGATATTTTCCAATGCAAAGCTCTCAAAAAGATAATGGAAGTTGCCTTGACAGTGGAGCCAATCCCAAATGTAATGGAAATTCTCCCTTCAGCACTCCTGCTAATGCCTTTTTACAGTAGATAATTCAAGCAACCACTCTTGGATTGACATAACAAAGTGCAAAATGTAAGAGTAAAGTCAAATTATAGCACCAGTTAAAGGGAGGAGCCTGGGATTTGCCATGCTTGGTAATTGAGCTAATTGGCTAATCATAGCGAATGTGCTTTCCAATTACCAAGGTGAAGTGGTTCATCTAATAACACCTTAAATCCTTGAAATGATTTATTAAATTACAATGCTATCATGAGTGTGGGTTGCTGGTGGTGAATACCTATAAGACATTTTACTTGCTGTTAATAGGCAAATAATGGCAGGAGGGAGAAGGGCAAGACGATATGAGTTGTCCCCTCCCTCGACGGACCAGTAACTCATTATTCCTGTTCAGTGAGGTGGAGAAACACCCCTTCCTTGGGAATACCCCGCCACACACGCTGACAGAGAGTACACACAAACAGATCATGCAGTGTTCCGGTGAGACGTTTCAAGTTGATTGTTGTGCAAGAGGTAGTTTTAAGCGGAAATAAGGCAGCTAACACTATAATGAAATAGCTCTCATGGGGAAGATGCAGCATGCCAAACAAATAGATGCTAGACTGTTCACTGAGGTCTAACAAAGGTCTCTGCTGACAGCTGACATGGGGCTGATTTGGATGAGAAGTCAACTGAGGGCTGTCTGTTTCTAGCCTAGCACAAAGTTCCAGAAAAATGACCAATACATTCGCTGGGGAACATCAAAATCAAGACTCTTCATGTTTACACCATTATTGTCCATTGGTGGTGTGGTTTGGAAATAAAATGATGAAAATATTAATATGATACTTAGATCTTAAAATTTTTAACAACCTATTTTGTAGTTTAGGCCAGTTATGATGAACAGTGAACTCAACTCAGGATCACACTACAAGAATTTTGGGCTGATTTAAGCCCGCTTCACCCCTCCCGAACTCAGAAGAGAAGTCTGGTCTCTGAGCTTGATCCATACCAAAGTTCAGCCCAGATTATCTGGAAATGCGAGGGGTCTACAGTTGAAGTCTTAAACTTCTCAAACTGTTCACAGACTAATTGGGCTGCCCAGAAAATATCAAACAACTTTAATATTCACATTTTTTAAATTGGAATGATTACAATAAGCATTACGTCAGTACTTTCACAATGAGTCCAACGTATTACCATTGGAGGTGTCAGATTTCAAACTATTTGGTGGTATTTTAAGATCTAAACCATCATTTCATAAAAGATGAATCAACAGAATCTACAATATAATACATTCATATTATCATATAACAAAACAAACCTGCAATCTGATGTAAAGTAGTTAAAAATTAGCTCCAGTTCCACTAAAATGCTAGTGTGTGTGTGTGTGTTTCTGGTTATACTTATGTCCATACTTGTACTTTTCCTGCTTTTCCACCAAAATTAACAGGTCTACAAAGGTTTTTTTAAACACAGGTCAACCCACTAAAAATCACCTATTGACCCCATTCCCACTTACCTCAGGCAAGGCAGCCTGTCTGTGATGTTTTATCTGAAGCCTTACATTGTATCATTGTTTCACGTAAACAGAAGAGAAAACAACAAAATACTTTATCCCAAGCAAGGATGTGTAATTATATCTAGACCCAGCCATGGAGCCCATGGCTCAAACTATGAATGTCAAATGAGTAATTTTTGGGGGATTGCGTTGTTAAAAAAAAAGATCAACCATTTTACAGATGCTTCTTCACAATGTTAGCTTGGGCTGCGGCCCAAAAATACTTTTTCCCATAAGGTTACATTGTGAAAGAAGGTTCTGTAAAACGGTGAATAATTTTTTTGAGCGTCACAGCCCCCACAAAATGACCTGTTTGTCATAGTTTGAGCAATTTGGTCCATTAACATTTGGAAATTCTAGAAGAGACTTAAATTATTTTATCCCAATTCAAGTTGGCCAGGAGTTAAACCAGACGTTAAAATGGCTCAGTTGCACGCTATGTGCCCCACGTAATGTAAGAGCCGGGTATCTTCTTACCCCTAATTTCAACTGGATACGTGTCCGCTGTATTACGTCTCCGCCACGCCAGCCGAGCTGCTCCGTCCCAGCTCCAGCAGTCCGGAGCCCTCCGGAACAGATACCCAGGACTTCTATATCTGGCAGATGCCGGAGCACAACACAGCAATTCAGCTGAATTTAGCACCAAGCCAACAGGAAGTCAAGCACCGAAATAACAATATAACATCTGGTTACTTTTCAAAATAAAACACCTCCCTGTTTTCACCAGCACACAAATCTCAAAAAAGAGACAAACACAAGCTCTTCTACATATTCCTTCGGTCGAGTTGTTTTCATGACACATACCCATAACTGCGGTCATGAGTGATCATGTGATTATTGCGGAAACTCTTCGGCCTTGCAACGCCAGCTGTCTACCATACTGCGTCGTGGCGGACTCAAAACACAACCGGTGGGGGGTGCTGGATGGCGGAGCAAAACCGGATCAAGCCGTAACGCAGCGGACACGTATCCAGTGGATATTCGGGGTTAGCCGGGAAGCCAGATCTTAAAGGGTTTAAAGGCATTGGTTGTGTGCCAGCTGAATGGCCGTTCTGATTGGCGTTGTGCTGGCGAATCAGCGCGGTGTGTGGGAGGGGCGG